>NW_010181845.1:0-36728 GCF_000695765.1 Mesitornis unicolor
CCAACTCCTGAGATTCTGTGATTCTGGTCATATAACAGCTTTGCTGGGTAATGCTTCTCTGTGCTTTCTATTCAGCCACTGAGTACAACAGCTGAATATTAAGAGACAGTTTAATAGTGGGAGAGTGAATGAATGAAGGGTACTATTGCATTGTAAGCAAAAAGTTTCAGACTTTTCTTTCACCATCTAATACAGGCTCCCTCACCTCTCTGAGTCAGCCAGAATTTGCAAGAGAGCACTGTTGTCCCATTCAAGCTGCAAGTGGCATGAGATAGCAGTCTTCTCTGTTGCTCTGTACTTAACATCCAGTAGAGGTGGTTTCTAATGTAGAAGGACCTAGATGGACCTATACCTATAGATTACCTTGATGAGTCTAGAAAACAAAGCTGTTCCAATGAGGGGCTAATTACATGTACTGCAAGAAGTGAAGACCTTGTGAGCCAGCACTACTAGTATATATATTAGTTTTTAAAATATGTCTCATCTTTTTATTATGAAAGAAGATTGGGGTTTTAATTTAATTAATGAAAGAATAGGCTTTCTTGTTCTTATAACAGATATGTCTTCATCCAATACTATAGGATTATTTCTCGTTAAAATGTCAGGAACCCTGTAAAAGTTAGCACTGTTTGCTTTCTCTCTGTTCTTTTTAAAATCAACAAGAAATTCCAATGAGATATAATCAGCCAGGCCATTTTCCATTGTCAGTGAAACACCAAGAGATGAATCATTACCCTTCTCAGGTACTCTGCAGAGGAAAAAAATATTTTAGCAACCATATATTTTAGTTCCTGTTTAGTAAAGAAACTCTGCAATATCAATCCCTGTTTCCTAGATTTTCTAGGGCCTGGTCTAAAAGCTATTCAGGTCAACAGAATTCATATCAACTTAATAAGATTCAGTCAGGCCCCAGTGGACACAAATATGTAACAGTAAATAAAATACATGTGTTCAGCTGCACTTGGCAATGAATCCAGGAAGTGAAAGAAACAAAAAATACCTTGCAAACAGCAAGTTTGTAGGTAATAATATATTGTTGCACTTCATCTCCAATGGTTTTCTCATTTGAGGTAACTTTAAGAAAAAATAGGGTTTTTTCTCTAAAAAGAATATTTATTTTGTATCTCAGCTTTTAAGATATCTTTTATCCACTCTGCTTACTGAGAGAAAACATTTGATTAAAAACTATGCTAACTTACCCAAGTGATAAGACTTTGTTGCCAGAGGCAAATAAAAAAAGATTGCCATCAATACTGACTGTATAAACAGCTAGTCTACACAAGACTTCAGAAACCTCCAGATCAATGTTTCAGTACTTGAGAAAGTCTCCATGGCACAAAAGATATGTAGGATATTTGGCTAATTTTTCTGCTGGGAATTCTTTAGCATAGATATTTTGATACCTTCACTGTATCTGAATATTGCCATACATCACAGGAAGGTGATAAAATAAGAAGAAAGAGATACAAAACCCCTTTATTCAGTCATGTTCATTTTACTGCAGGCCTACAGGATGTTCTTGACTGATGTATCTAGACTAGATTTAAATTATTCAAGAAATTGAGCTAATTGTCAGCCTATTTTTTTTCTTTGCATAGTGTATCACATCACTCAGTTATGTCCCATTGGACTACCCTAAACAGATCTTTTTCATCTTTTATTCTTACGCTTTTCAGTACTCCTAAAGGACTGTTGCATTCCCTCTTAAATGTTCTTAGCCAAAGAAAGAATGTGAGGTGTGTTCAGATTATTGTCTTCCATCATGAGAGCAATGAAATAAATCATTAATAACATAGCTAAAGGTTTTGTTTCTTTCCATGAATTTTATCTAGCTGTGTTATTTTAATCATGGACTGGGTAACAAATCAATAGACTGTGAAGATCACATTCTCCTGTACTCTTTTTTCTCAGAAAGCTTAATGGAGACCTAATAACAGCCTTTCAATACCTTTGAGAAGTTTACTGAGGAAATCTATCCAGGACCTTTACAGTGGCATCTGGTAGGATGATGACAAGAAGCTGAAACAAGAGCTTCTGGTTGGCTAGCAGTAAAAGCTTTTTCCCCATGAGGACCATTCACCAGGGATGAAGGTTGCCCAGAGAGTTGGTATAATCTCCATCACTGGGAGTTTTCAAGACCCAGACAGATAAAGTCTTGATAAACCTGGTTTCATCTCATAGTTGACCCTGCTTTGAGCAAGAGGTTGAAATAAAGGCCTTCTGAGGCTGCTTCTAGTCCCTGAGTTATTGTGTCATTGTACATGAAACAATGACGAAGTAACCAAGAGGGAAAAAGAAACAAAGGAAAACAGAAAAATTAATCACTTGCTTACCCAAAATTTCTGTGAATACTGTTGGCTTTTTAGCACACATACAAATTTAAGAAGTAAAGATAGGAAATTAAGCTTTCGTTCCCTAAGGTATAATATAAATATTGTCTCACAGTCGCTATTTAAGAACACATTCAGTTATTGCTGAAGAGGAAATATTTTCAAAATATTTCTCATCATTAACAATCCCATGGAGAATTTCTTGTTAGGACTCTCTCAGAAAGTCATTTATTGAAAGATTAAAGGTGCAGGTAACATATACATCCAGACTGCTCAACGAAGCATTCATCTTTCTTGGCCCTGCCAATTGTCAAAGCCTGTTTCAAAAATTGCAGTGCTGGGCTATTAGAAACTCACTGTAAGTCATCATTATGCCTGAACTTACTATTCTAAAATATGCAGTATACATTCCTAGTTATGTGTTGTGCATTTTAATCCAGTCTGTCTCTGTGCTTGATCAGCTATTTAAACAATACTAATCACTGCAGGAATTCAAGGAATGACACTTGTATTCTGAGTAGAAATTGGTTTATTTCTTTCCAGATACGTTTTACTGAAATAAATGTTTAATTTTTTATTTCAGTGATAAATGCATTAGAGAAGATCCATGACAATTTTAAAAATATAGGAGTCTATTTTACAAAAATGTCTACCATTTTGCCAACAATGTCTGAATATAATTTAAAAAAAAATTATAAAGTATGCAATTATACTTTTTAAAATTTTAAAATTAATTACCAGCCTAGGAAAAAAAGGAAACATTGCTATGCTTCTGTTTACATGAACATTTCCATATCTTCTTACTTTAACTGTCTAAACAAACTCTATGTAATTATAAAGAACAAGCTGGTTTTTTTTTCCTCTTTTATTCAGCTTTCAGTCACACACATGAGACTCTGCTACATGGTCAAAACTGGGATGATACTCCTGCTGATATATGAGCAAGGACAGAATCTCCCACACTGAGGTCTGGGTCATAGACAAGGAATTCTGAAAACTTACTTTCATTAATTAAATATGACTTTGAATATACCTATGCAATAGCCTCGTGGATTAAGTACTTTTTAGAAGGGAGAAGATGCTGTTTCTGCATATATATGCAACAACAGCTCTTGAACTATTGGTTCAATGGCTTCCAAAGGGTCTTGCTTGTCAGACAGTATTAACTGACCTTCACAAAAAAAATATACAGAATAGTACATCTGTCATTACACCACATACTTCTTTAGCTCACTAATAAATTGAGAGTCAGAGTGAGAAACAGTCACACTGATTGATGGCTCACTTTAAAGCAGTGTTCTGCTAATCCATCTGCCATGGCACCGAACGAGTGAGTACCAGGAATGTGCAAGAATTTTCACCAGTGCCATTCTCAACTCAGTGCTATGAAAATGCTTCTTTAGGGGACTGATCCTCTCAGGGTGCAGAGGAAACCATTCTGGAGTGCCCAGTTTCTGCAACTTGCAGTAACTCAGAAGGAAATTAAGCTCCCACTCACTGATGTTGCAGCTTTGAGAGCTAATGTGCGCATTAAATGTATTGTTTCTGAACTTTTTATGGATTTAAAGATAAATGCTTTTAACTCAGAACTGATGCCATATGATTATCTCTAAGGAAAAAAGCAGACACTGTGATTATTTCAAACTTACCGCAACATGAATTCACTGGGGAAAAATGTTGATGTGCTTTTGCAATGCTAAACTAAAAAAATATTGTTAAAATAGACATAAAAAATCATGCTATCTTCAGTAGGGAGTCTTTCACATTTCTATCTCCCATGCAAAGATTTATGTGCTTATATGGTGCAATTATCCACTATGAAGGATCTGCACAGAGACTAGCATGTTTGCTTCATTTTGTGTTTCAATTTGGACTTGAGATATAAACATGTCAAAGGCCAAGGCTCTCTCTTCAGAGCCCCCTCAAAGCCTCTTGACAGCATCATAAGCCTATACAATAGGTCTCATTTATTAAGAATTTATGATTTGCTGCCATGAATACCAATGGCTGTAGTGCAACAATGTTTGATTGCTGAATTGCAATTTAATAATCAAGTTATAAAAGCTATTATAGAACAAGACCTACTGGCCAGACACACATAAATATTTAATCAGGAGTTAAGACTTCCTTACACTTGCTCATGACAAACAGCTTCTTAAAGTAAGAGAAATGGAGATTTTTCAAAGTGTGTGTTGTAAAATGCCTCTTAAGTGCAGTACTGTTAAAGAATGTAACGTTTTTGTTTTAAAAAGATTTTCCTACATACAGGTACAATTACATATAATATAAAAATATCATATGTAAACAGAACAAATAAAATTGTAAATAATTTTAAACCATTCAGTTCAGTTTTAAACAATAAGATTAATAATCTCATTAAAAAACCCTACATCATAATAAGGGAACTATGAGTACACGTGCTAAGACTTTCATTTCCTTAAGAAAAAATCAGTGTGATCCTAGAGATAGTGTGTTGTGTCATGTTATGCAGACCCCACTGTTAAACATCATAAATGTTCAGCTCCAGTGCTCCTCAGGGACATGGAGCTATAAAACTGGAACAGTTGTTATACTGTCGTGGACTGTAAAAGAGAAATAATCTCTCTAATTTACTTGTAGTAAATGAAAATTGAAAATTTATAAGAAAAGGGGGAAAAATGGAACCTTGGTAAAAGATATATTGAAAGGAAAAATACAGACTTTTGTCACAACCTTGGATTTTGTTTAATAACATTTGGTTTTTTGTTCTCAACTGAAGTGCTATACCAAACTCAGGACACTCCAGGCAGAAAGAATTAGCTTTGGTCTTTCAACACTTCTTTCTTTTATTATGGAATGTGAGTTAGTTAGGTAGCATAAACAAGCTCTAAATCTCACTAATCTTGCTTTCTTTTCTGTTCCCAGTTGTGCACTCTCCAATATGGCAATCATATTTTGCACTTAGGAAATCACCATTTACTCAGAAAGTAGAGTGGTGTCTAATTTTAAGAACATTTGCTGAAATAGTAGCAAGTACAATATTGCCTTTACCATCCAGCATCTATAAATTACCATAGTTGGAGTTGTGTTTCTTTTCTTTTTTTCACATACAACTGGTGGGGGGGGGAAGTATGTATATCAATTTTACTGTTTCTAGAGATCAAGACTATTTTAGATTGACTTCATTTAGCCTAAATTAGAGATGGAGCAAATGGAACCTCCCAACCAACTGTTCCAAATGTCAGCAAGGGGTTGTTGAACTGATGGCTATGACTGGAAGGGATCTGTGCTTCCCTTTTCTACTTTGAACATGACAGTAATCATGTGAAAAGAATCATACTAATAGGATTTCATACCAAACTGGCAGTCACCTCATAAGAAACACTAATCTCAATAGATTTCCCACAATTTATGGCCAAAAACAGTGAAAAATGTGTACAAGGTTCCAGCTCACACTGGTAGGTCTAAATCTGAACCCTGTCCTGAGTAAGACCACTGCTTCCCTGTCCAGTTTCCATGGGTATGTACACATGTCATGGCTGTTTCATGGCACCAAGAAGACAATAAAGAAAAATACAGTGAAATGGTACAAACTTCACTGAAGTTTAAGGTAAAGCCTATTAGCTATCTTTGGCACTTCAAAACAAGTTTCTAAAGTTATAATGGAAAAGTGCTGTTGAATAAATAAGTGATAAGTATGTGCTGCAATACTGAAAGAGAATGAATGTGTAACAAATTATATTGTATAGTATGTCTGAAAATGCAGTGTTTGCTTTTAATGTACTTTTATACAGGGTGAACATTAACATTAAATTGCTTTTTAATTCTTAAATAATCTTAGAAATTCATGTCATCTGGAATATGTTCAGTGATGTACAGTCAGATAAATAACACACATTGTTATTGTCAAAAAAGAACTCATGAATTATTGGATAGACATATGCGGCTAAGAGTCTTAATTGGAAATTGGCTTATTTCCACAAAAATATAGAAAAATAAGAGGAAATTCATTCTTAAGAAAGGTCTTTCATTCCTCAGGCTGATATGCTCATGGTAGCTGTCACAGGATTTTCCTGATCTTTCTTGCCATATACACTGATCTCCAGCCCATCAGGTCTTAAGTACAGCCTTGCTCCTCTGTAACCTTTGAGCTTATTATGTTTGACTTGCTGAATAGTCAAATGGGTGAAAGTTTTTGTTTTGCTTTAAAGAAGCAACAGCAAAGAAAAGCATTCACCAGCACGCAAATGGCTGTCTCAAAATTATGTAACCTGATTGGAGTCTCTTCTTTTTCCAAGATAGTTATGTCAAATCAAGCTTGAATGCTGTTCAACTGACTTCCAGTCTAGGTGTGATAGAAAATTTGCTAGGAGTGCTTATTCCCAACTTATAGACCAAAATAAAAGATATTTTTCTCTGAAGAATATGTGAGAGAAATGGGGAACTATGCATATCCTAAAATTAAACAGTTGTCTGAATAAAAAATTGGGTCATTTTTCTGTGGTTTGTAAGAAGTGAAAGCATAGACTCAGCCTGCTCAGAGTGCAGCCTAGTATCAACAACACTACAACTGCAGTCAGCTTGGTTGGGAGACTATTCAGCTACCACATAATTTTTCTCCTCTACCAGACAATTTCTAAAAGTCAATATCAGTATTCTCATACATTTGTAGACCAAACTACAGATTGGCATGTTTCTCATGCGCAAATTATTTTTTAGTATGTAAAATTAGCTCTATTAAATTAGACATACAAAGGCACTTGAACAAGTTTCAGTAGTTAATAATCATCTGAATTAGATCATCCCATACCTCTTCAACTCCCTTTGTTCTGCAGTTAATATCACAGTTACAAACAGAAGAAGTGTCTCATCTGTTGAGGATTGTTGTAACAAGCAGAGAAGCAGCTAAGATGGGAGGAAAATATTTAATTAAACAACTACTGTCTCTTTAGTAATGTCAAAAGAGCACAGGAAGATAAAACTAGCTGTATCTGGCTTTGCTGTGACTCTTTTTTTCCTTTTTTTCTCTTTTTTTCCCTTGCTGTAGTGTAAGACTACCTGGCGTCACCCAGTTATTGAAATCTCTTTGGGAAAAATAAATGTGAAGCATGCAAGATAATCTATCATTTGGAACACAAGTATAACATAATCAAATAGTAGTTCTAAAATAATTTATCTTTGCTTACCCTAATGGAGCTAGAACACTTCATCTGTAAATTCAGCAGCTACTGTTATATATACAAGGCATAAAAATTAAATACATATGCTCTAACCAATATGAAAAAAACAACCAGCTAACCTAAGCATCCCTGAGTTTCAGAAAAATGTACTGCTAGAGCACATTTTAAATCAACTATTTTTAAAAACAAATCAAAAATTAACCAGAAGTAGTAGCTTCTCTTAGTGTATCCAGATATAAGAATTATAGTCTTTCCCTGGGATTCTTCATTTTACTTAAGGCTAACAATTGTTCTAATCTGCATATCCAATCAAAGATGTATCAGCTGTGTCTCACTGTAAACAAAACACACCCTTTAAACTGAGTTATTTTTCCTTTCTCCATTTCTAATCCTGCCTTTAATTCTCTAAACCTATGGTGATCTTTTTTTTTTCCAAGAAATGTGTTAAAGGCATCATTGCTTCTTGCATATTTGTGGCTATCTCCAGTAAAGTATTTAAGAGGCACAATAGCTAATATTATGTACCTTGCATTGAAGCATTAATCACAATTGTCCAGATGCCCCACACAGCACAGCTAAATATTTGGACATTTGTACGAGTTGGATAAGAATTAGATCTTCTCAGAAAAAAATAACCTGTGACAACCAGCATCCTGAGTGAGGGAGTGCTTTAAAGTCACCTTTAATAATGTAAAGTGTGAAGATGCCAAAAGCGAATAGAAGAATGATTAAAATTACAATAGTGACCTAACATTACTTCCCAGAAACCTTCTCTTGGTCTAAAGAGCTGCATCTGTGTATCCAAAGGACATCTTACAGTCCCAATTGACCAATGCAAGCAACATACTGCAATATGTTCTCCTGATTTCTGAACCATGTGTCTCCTTTCCCTTGAAACAAGGTCCCAGGATACAGTCAGAGTACGCTTGAGTCTTTTGCTAAATCACCATCATGAAAAAAGCAGGGGCATGTGTCCGTGGTGCTCAGAGTTCCATTGCCTCTGTTGATCTGTTCGTAAACTGTTGTGTTTCTCTGCAGCACATCCTTCTTTCAACGTCTGGATCTCACCTTCCATGAAAGGATTAATCTTTTTCTTTTAAAATACACCATTAAAAAAGGAAGGGAGGAGAAGGGAAAGAAAAATCCTTTTATATCACAAGGGAGCTCACATTCAGTTCCTTTTCCTGCCTGAGAAGACCAGCATCTTCCTTACTCCTGATCCCTGCCTGCTGAAAAGAGACTGAAATACTAAGTATGTGTCACTGCTGTTGATACTGTGCAAAAGAATGTCCAGAAGTTAATGGTTTCTAAGTAGGCAATAATTAACACCTTATTTTATCGTAGAATCATAGAATGGTTTGAGTTGGAAGGGACCTAGATGGTTGGCCTAGGTGATCTTTATAGCCTACTATTTACAGAACCACCTGAAATTTTTAGCCTTGATCTTTGACAACTATTCCCCCAAAAATTACTGCATTTTACTTTAAGTAGTCATTACACAAAAATCATTACTGTATCTGAAAACAGAAACAGAACATAGATTCCTCCCTTCCTTGATGAGGGCTTTAAATTAAGACAAGGGCTCCTGTTTGGTGCCTCCACTGTCAAAACAGAGATGTTGATGCACACATGTAAAGAAATCCTTGTGGTTGAATCTGGGGCAATGTAAGGTAAAAACCAGAGAATCTGGAGACCTTGGTCAACCCCAGCATTAGCAGTTAGCTAAACTGAGGCTTTCAGAAAGGCAAGTTTGGTCTTAAGCATCTAACAGTTGCCTGCATCTCTTGTTGGATCTGGTCCATAATTTTATCAAGGAAATTTGTATAGGCTTGACTGTAGCTTTTATTTGAAGACAAATCCTGGAAGAGACCTCTAGTTCTTAAATTCTAACCTTTTCCTGCGTAAGCAAATGTGCTTCATTCTTAAATGTGTTTCTATATATGTACTGTGTGAATCTCCTACTGCAGAGTGTTAATGTCAACAAAAGGTTAATAAAAAATAAGGTTTCCAGGCCTTTTTTCATGCTTGTCTGCTCCCACCTGATTTGTCTTATTACAGAAGCTGATGGTTTTCAATAGCACTTACAGCAGCAGCAGTGGAGTTTAACTCTCACTTCTTATTGAAAAAGCCAAATCAAGAGCTGAGTAATATCTGTTACTTATCTGTTCTTTTAAAAATAAAAAGTGAAAGTTAAAAGCTGGCAGGATCACGGGTAAGTGTTATTGAAAGTCACAGCTAGCAAGCAGTTTGCAGCAGAAAGAAAAAAAATCTTTCACTTCCTTTCCTGTAGCCAGTCATGATATTGCTATTCTTTAGGTTTTTCCCTTTTCTTTCCATGCCCTTTGACCAGCACTTATGGTCTGTCTTGAAATAAAGTTAACCTCTCTCATTTTTAGATAAAAGGTAGCATGATTCAAGATTTGTTCTTAGACCAAAGAATTCTGTGATCTGGATTGTAAACCTCACATTTCTACTGAATCACTGTGCTACTCATTTCTTACTGCCTTCCCCTCTTTTAATTCCCAGTTTTAGAACAAGAAATAATAGATAACAATTCTATGGTACTTTGAGATCTATAAAGAGAAAGGGTTAAATATTATTTTTTCAAGGCATATACCAGTATTGCAGTCCATAGGGAAGCTAGAAGACAAGCTGTGTGAAACTTCAGGAGTTCAGAGATCATCAGAAAAAATGCAACCTCCTTTATAATAAAGAAAACCTGCCAAATCTAAAACATGAAAGAACAGACCTCACTAAGATGCCTTCCCTCACTCTTACTGTTAGTTCTGTGTTAATGTTAACACATCTAAATGTTGCATATGATATTCACAAATAAATAAATTGTACATTTCATAAGAAAAGAGAAAGAGAGATTGATCCAAATACTAAGAAGATATGGACATTTCTCTTTTAGCAAATCACTGTTCAAATTATTTACTATGACAATATGTAAATTTTCAACTGCCACATAAAAGAATTTTATCTTACCCTGATTTTTAGCTAATCATCTCCCAGGGTCATCAATGAAAAATCTTTCTATGGACTGAGCACTGCAGGTGATTTTAAATTTTTGACCTATACAGGGTTTTGATAAACCAGAACAGCATTAGTAAATACCAGTTCACCAGCTCTAATTCATTATATGGAATTATGTATTTCAAGAAAAACTTATCTGTGAAAAAATAGGTCCATAATAGAAAGTATGGACAAAATGACATATAACCTCCAAATAGTCAGCTGATAACAATGAACTAAACAGTCAGTTAAGATGTTTTTCATTATATAAGTGAGACCAAGTTTCAGAAGAAATGGACATCAATGTCATTTTCCCTCATTCCAGGAAACTGACTTGGCCAAATAACAATATGGTAAAGGCAAAATTGTAATCTCTGAAATCTGGTTTCACTGAAGAAATGCTAAAAGAACTTATTTTCATTGTGCAGTGGAAAAGGACATTAGGATTTTTTAAAATCTCAGAAATTTTCTGATTATCAAGAAAACTTCCCACTTTCCTCTCCCACTCTTCTACCTTTTTAATTACACCATTGTTAAAAACAGAGTTTGCCTTTACTGATCTATTTTTTCAAAGATTGAGCCTGGCAATATTGGAATATGCAAACTACTGGCAAAACATGAAAATGGAATATTAATATTTTTTTCACAATTGTTTTGAGAACATCAGTTACACGTGTTTCGCATCTTCCTCTTTGGTTGTATAGTTCTTTTTAAAAGAACCATGCTGTTTCCTTCACAACTTTCTGCCTAACAAGGTTGCAAAGCATTATGTTACAGTTTGTTACCCTCCTGACAGATAGAACTGCCAAAAAGCCATTCTCCCTTTCTTAAGATTCATTGGAGTGTCAGTCTTTATTCTCAGTTGTTCCTCTTTTCCATTTGCATCACAAAATGAAATTATATGTACAGAAGAGAAATTATTGTTCACATTACACTTTAATTAATGTCGAATTAACAAGTCATTTTATTAACAAACTTTGAATCAACATGTTTGTTTTGTCCTGGTGGAAATCTTCCAGAATTGATTAAAGCAAGCTAAGGATTAAGCTGGTGATTTATTGACAAGAAGAATGTCACCTTTATCTACAAGCAGGGATGTTTGTCTCAGCTAGAGAGTTCCTAGTACATTTCACTTCTCTTTTCCCCATTGCCTTTCTGCTCATTTCCCCCATTTTCAGACAAAAATATAGTCTTAAATTTGGAGATTATTTGGGTTAACTGTAAGAGTGGGAACTGGATCTACCTGTAGGATCACACAGTTTCATGGGCTGATGGTTTAAAACAAACAACCAACCAACCAACCAACAGAAAACCCCAACATAACAGAAAAAGCTTTTAAAATAATTTTTATTTTCTCCCCATGATGAATTGCTCAGTAGCCAAAGGTACAAATGGAAAGTTGACGCAGAATAAGTTGATGCCATCTGGCTTTATTCAGCTAATACACATGACATTATTTTATATAGCTCCAGTGGACCATTGCTTCTGAAAGATGCACTTTAATAATATGTGTTGGTACATCACTGAGTACACAGCAATGCGGATTCATCAACAGGCAAATCAATTAGGAAGAAATCTGTAATAAGAGCATGGAGAAAAGTGATTATAAGCTCCTATGAATCAGAGCACTGGGTATCTTACATATGGTATTTTTAACAATAATCAGTTTGAGTGCACTTTGCACTGGGTTAGCTGATTTCCCGTAGGCTGTAATTCAAGGCAATATCCAGTATAACCTGCACAAAAAAGAAAACAGATAAGAACATAATTTCTAGCAGAGTAGGGAGGACTTGCAAAAATCTGCCAGCTGAGCAAGCTGACTTGTCCTTATAATTCATAATATTAAGCTTCCTCAACTGATGAGGATAACTTACTTTAACTCTAAAATTTTCCTATAGCAAGGGATGAACAAATATCTTTACATATAAAAAGCTATTTTCACACTTTCACCATTCAAAAAAGTTCTTGCTACCAAAAAAACACTGTAAATATATATAGACAGGATTTAAAAGTGTCCTTCCTCCATTCATTTTTCAGTCACAGATTTACCTGAAATCTAGATTTCATGGCTTTTCCTAAAGGAAAGCACAATATGAGAGTGACCAAAGAGTCTAGCTAAATATCCTAAATGCTATATTTTCCACCAGTTTCTAATGATCACCAGAACAATGGTGCAGACAATTGACATAGATTATTATGGACCTCTCATATTATAATAGGAATTTTATTCATGCTTTTCTTTAATATGAACAGAACTAGACCCATTATTTGAGGCAATGATCTATTTGCAACAACCAGGTCTATACAGCAGGTATCAGCAGATGGCTCTCGTCTCCACAGTGTCACACCATAAAAATTAGATTGTTATTTCAGCTATAGGTATACAGCTATAACTGTAAAGGCCATCAGTTTCACCAAGTTTTCCTCAGAATAATCCTGGTCCCCCTCTGCAGTGTAGTCTGACATAAAACTTATATTTTTTAGGTTCACTTTATTTGAAATATCCAATAAGTAAAGTCTTGTATATCTGATTTCTGAAATCCAGAGATCTTTCAGAGGGGCACCAGCCAGTATCTAGAAATAATATTAGCTCTGAGGCTTGCAATCAAGAGCTGCTCATGAACATAACATCCGAGTAGTGATAAAATATGACAGCAGGGAAGAAGGATTCCAAATGGTTTCACACTTCCTGTCTTTACTATTATGCTTTGGAAGCGAGATTACAACAGTTTTTTCCTTAGAGAATGTTTAAAGCGCTCAGTCAGGAAAATCAGATGGACAAGCAGACTCTCACTCCGGGGAGCTGTAACAATGAATTACTTCTGAAATCTTTTGACAGGTAGAAAAATGTAGGCTTGTGCTGTGTTTTAAACCACTGAGTCCTCTACACGATTCATTTCTGTGGTGAAGGGTGTGAAGTGTTTGACCCTTGCTGTTTGTAAATCCAAACTATACAACAATGGCAATAGTTACCACCCACTGATCATCCAAGTTAATTGTCCCCTTTCCACAATGACACCATTTGCAGTAACTCACCCTTCAAAGGATGTATCCAAGACTTTAACAAATGCACTACCCTCAAGGCAGACTGTCTTTGATCTAGTCTACTCAGTAGAGAGGTCAGGTTTTGTGTGTGAGTTTTGTGAGGGCCATTTATTCAGTACACTTGAAAACAGGAAAGGCAAAGGAAAAAAGGAAAAGGGAAAAAGAAAAAGGGAAAAAAGAAAAATGGAAAAGGGAAAAAGGGGAAAAGGGAAAAAAGGAAAAAGGAAAAAGGGAGGAAAAAACCTGTCTTCTGATTGTTCCATAACTCTCAGAATAAAATTTCAAATTCTACAAATGCTGCTTCTGATCAGTTGACCTAAAAGCAATGTCAACAATTATGATATTTTAAAATAAATTATATTAAAAGCCTTAGTCATTCACTGTCCTGGGCCTTCTAAAATAAATGTGCATTGCTTTGTGTCCCTGTTTAAACCATAAGAGGTTTTTGGTCTTCCTGACAATCAGGACTGCATTTTCATTTCTTTAGACTGTAAATGGATGGTTTGTACTTTATGCAGGGAAAAAAAGTTCGCCTCAGGAAAGTTTAAAATACTTAATTTCTGTCATAGAAGCACAAGGCTGTCCAAGCTTAAAAAGGAATAGCAAGTTACATTACAGCTTGCTTACTTCCTTGGACTTCAGGGCACATTTATCCATTTCCTCACAGTTTTTGCCTATGCTGCAACAAAAATGTGTACAGTATGTCAAGGGTACTTTATTCAACATTTCTGTGCACTGGACTGACAGTCCTGGACCCCTTAGGTGACTTCTGCTTGGCATGCCAGGGCCTTGACCACATCCTACATCTTATATGTGTAGGATGGATCAAGCAGCAGTCACAAATAAGGAAGAATAGTCTGAGGTAAGAAAAGAGAATGAAAAACTGCACAGAAGTGTAAGGTATCCCATTTTCTGGTCAGATACAATGTCCTTGATTTGGCTTTTAATGGACATATCTCAATAAAAGTAGAAATGCTGGTGCATGCTACATTTCTCAACTTTTCTATGAGATGTGTTCTTGTTTTCTTCGTCTTTAAAACCAGTAATAATGTTTCACACAGAAGATTTGCGGTGGTGGAGCAGAAGGCGATATGGTTAGGTCAATTCCTTACTTTCTAGCTAGTTACTGAAAATATCTGAGTTGTTCCTGAACAATCAAGACATGTGAGAACACACAAAGTAAAATACTAGAAATCTTTATTCAGGGAGTTTTGCAGGAGTCGGCATCATTACTGTCCTTAAGGTTAAATGACTTAAAGGCATATTCTCAACCTACAAGTGTAGTGAAAGACATTAGAAAACTGAGAAATCTATGACTGCAACAGCAGGAGCTCTGGCAAAACACGATGTTTATTCACGTCACTAAAATAGTTCAGCACTTTTTAAACTTTCCAAACAAAAAGCTGTATTACGTTTCTTTATCTGTAGTTACAAATGCATCTGCTTGAAACGTATTTTCCACATATCTCCTGAAAAAAGACATTCTGTAGAGTGATTTAAATTTGATCATGCAACTGGGCCCAAAGAGACTTGCAAATTTCCTGATTATAAGTCCTTTCATAATTTTTTTACCAACACAGTATTTTAAATTAAAAAAGTTTTTTGTGCCTTTATGGATGTCTAAAAAAAAAACAAAACAGAATTGAATGTCAGACACTTCAGCAACAATAAGAAATATGTGGCAATTTCTGAGCTAACACATTACAATTTTACTTTGCTAATTAAAACTAGAATAATGCAATAATTAAATTAAGGTCTCAATTAAAATTGAATCAATATACCAATAGATTGAATGATTAAATCACCAAATTAATACACCAAGTAATCAGATCAAATTAACAGATTGACACTACAATGAATTATCACGCATTGGTCTTCTCTATGAGGATTTAAGGAGAACATACCTTCTCACTGAAAATCAGATCGCTTTTTCCACCAGAAGCTAAAATAAATTGGAGAGGGTGGTTTACAGGAATTTTTGTCAAGAAAATGTGCTCAACCTCTTAGCTGAGGTAAGAGCTATCAGAACAACAGTCAGCAAATATAGTCTTTTATAAGATATCTAATGACCAAATGGACACATTTTTTTCCATACTTGCGTTGATAAGGACACTGCACTGCTTTCAGCATTTTAAAAATATCCTGGACTTTTGAATGTCAAAGAATTGGAGAACCAATATGAGATCATAATTCATGCTAATGTCTGTTGATGAAACATGAGATGCTTCTACATTTATCAGAATTCTCTCATAATTAAGCAATTGTCCCAGCTGTGCTCAAATTTCTGCTTAAATTCTTCACATGATTAAGCACCTTATTTCTTCAAATGTTGTATCTTTTATTAATTCCAGGCAAATATTCCCAGGAGTCCCAGTTTGTGGTAAAATAACAGTTGTTTAGTTTTCTAATTCAGAGACATTGTTTATTTCAAAGCACTTCCTCTTCAAGTAGTTATTTTCTTCAGTTAAATCATGTGATGAGAAACCCTGCTGCTCTCGCTGCCTGACGGTCAAAGGGTTGTGTGGGAGAGAATTTACCATGGAAGAAACAATCCAGCTTTACCTGGGTGACAGCAATTATGCAGAATAACAAAAGGAGAAGTTAAGTTGCAAGATGAGAACTCTAAGACATTCTCCCCAGGGTCTGCCACTCACTCAGCCATGAGAAAAACAATGCCCGACTTCATTTTTAGTAGTTACATCTCTATAATGCTGAGATAGTAAAGTTTATCATACACACAGCATACTTTGTTGTTTTACTTCATGGGTGTCTGCTCTTCAGGTCGCCTCTTTTCTTCCTTGGAAGAAAACAAAGAACAGAAAAACCCAAATCAATTTTTAATTTAAGAGTCCACATGAACAGATAGTGAAGTCATAACTTGCTCCAAAAGGACAAACCTGGGCATGCCTTTAACCTGCAGTAAAAAGAGAAATGTGGGAAAACACATGGAACTACATTCACAGTATATTAATATCCAAATCAAGAAATAGAAATGTCACTGAGGAGAGATTGTGGAGGGCATGGACTCTTCAACACTTACATTTGAAGAGAAGCATCGGGGTGACAACACATTGTCTTCATTTGGGTTGGCACTTCAGGAGGAAATACTTGGAAGAGGTATTCACCCATGCACATTCCCCACAGTCATTTCCAGTAAGTCCTGCATGTAACTGAAAAGTGAACTACAAATGAATCATATAAGTACCTTTACCTCTTGCATGTTGTGTACTAAAGATATCCAAAGATGGAATTCATTTATTTTCTTAGTATGTTGCTTGAATTAGTTTTTCTCATACTCAGTCATTTTTGATCATTTAAAATGTAGGTAATTTTTGCCATTTATCCCAAGTAAACTCCCCAGAGTGTATTTTAAACACTCTAGAAATACTAATATCATGTGTAAGAATATTAGCAATCATTGTCACTATTTGCAGTCTTGAAAAAATGAGACTCCAAAAGATCAAGACATTGCCCACGAAATGTGCTGGTTCTATGAAAACTTCAGTAGCCCATAAAGAAACTGAAACATTCTGATTCCTAATCTTGTCTCTAAATGACAGCAAAATCCAAATCATTCTCTCAAGGTCACATTACACAATTACTCAAACAATTGCTTTTCCCTATATTAACAATTATAGACTGAAGCACAGATTAAAAACAGTGGGAAATATTCCAGATATGTATATGGCAGTTAAACATTGGCTCTTTTTTAATGCAATGATTAAAATAATTATTTCTGTTTTAAGATAAACAAGAATATGCAAGCATGGATGTAAATCCTCTATCACAGCATGTACTTAGATTGTTAATAATCTATAGAAGTCTTCTATAAAATGCACCTCTCTGAAAAACATTTTTCCTTAGAAAGTGATTAAATAATACTGCATAGTGAATAACATTAATACTTCAAATCAATTTAGATTACCTTTCTTTAACAAAAAGCTTTCACTGTACACATTAATATGTATAGAAATATACACATTGGTATTTTAGTACCAGATGAATTTCAAAGGATGGAAAAAACACTGAAACAGAAATTTCATCAGTTTCACTGATTGTAAGTTTTTAAAAATTCTATAGATAAATATTTATACCAATTACATGGATAAAAAATAGTGTACTGCATATCCTAGGTTGTTATCCAAATTTTAATATTTTTAGGATCTTTTTCTGATGAGTACTATTAAAGTGCATGTTTGGCTTATTGATTGTGAAAATGGAAAGCATGTCTTTCTTTAAAGGACACTTGCTCTGTTCCGTTATAAGTGGTAAGTCAAATGCACCCCAGTGGCATAAACATGTGGCCTTCTTTGAGACCTGATCAGAAGACAATGAAGATTCAAGTTGGCTTCCTTCAAGTTTAGCAGGAAGCTCTTGGAAAAGTACATTCTTCCTGTAATTGTGCTGTATGAAAAAACTCTCTGCTATAAGAACTTATGTCTTAATTAAATTTCTATCATTCTGCTAAACTTCTCTTATTTTCATAACATCGTGCACATTTTACAAATCTAAGAAAGATTTTAATTTTATTATTCTTCCTGGTTTCACTACTTATTTTCAGCAGCGAACGGAATAGCATATTTTAAGTAGGTTTACTTCTTTTCTCTACTTTCCTGCTCCCTTTTGTTCCTTAGGTGATTAAATATGGAGATTGAAATCTCTTCATGCTTTCATTCTGAACTGGAAGCTTTTCCTAATGACATTTGCACCTGTGTCATGAGCCATTAGAGAAATCCTGACCACAAACATCAATAATCTGAAAGGCAAGCAGAAAACACCTAAGGTAAAGTCACACTCTTAGATTTCGTTAGAAACTTGCATTTAGATCTCCCAATGAATGCCTCAGAAGGAATGGAAAAAGGTTTTCTTAATGTTTTGATATAAACATTGCATTTAAGAAACACATTTACGCATGTATTGTATGTACATTATATATATGTGTGCGTTATATATATAGATATTATATCCATGACATATTAAAACTTACGAGTCACCAAATACCCTGGGAGATTTACCAGCACCTGGTAATTGCAGTAGCACTCTAATATTATTCATCTCCTAACATCAAGTGGCATCCTCAAGTCCAAGCCAGCTGTTGGAGCAAGATATGCTCAAGAGCACACGATCACTCCTAGAATGTGGTCTTAGGAGCTACTAACACTAGAAATCAGGTAACTTGTCACTACCAAGTTAATTTGGTGTCTCCAAGAGTGGAATAGGTGAACTGGGACTCACACTGTGTCATTAAGGTGTTTAAGATAATTATGAGGGTTTTAACCACATGCACAGTAGAAATGTACTTTCTGGAATCCATATGGTTCTGGTAAACACACAACCACAATGAAGTTATTGGACTTCTGTAACAGCTGCACAGCATTACTGATCTTTATCCCACTTTACCCTCTGAGCAGTGTAAAACAATTGGTCATTCCTTCAGCAGATGTAAACTGATGTTTACCATTCATTTAACGAGCACAGAGCAAAGCAGTGGAACCAAGCAAATGTACACCAAAGATCTGGTGTATGCTCTATTTCTTAAGTCATTCTACTAGAGAAACAGTCTCCTCCTTCTAATCTCAACCAAGAATAGTATTATTTTCTTTAAAGTTATTATGTTCTGCTGAGCAAAATGGATAAATGCTGTAACTCAGAAGCAATCTCTCAAGATTTCCCATGTCTGGGAGAAAACCATTGTGCTTTGGAAAATTATTTTTCAGCTGCTGTTTTCTCAAAGGTATAAGTTTATAGGAAAATTTATATTATCAACTGTAAGGATACGCATCCCGCTATCTTCTTTATACATTTAATAGAGAGAAGAAATATTTCTCCAAAGGGCAAATAATTTCTAAACAGAACTGCTGTTCTGAATCATCCTCTTGAAGACATGTAAGTGCACAAATATTTTTGGTCCCTATGATTTCCCCTTCTCTACCTATAATATTTTAAAACCAGAGGCCATACTCTCTTAATTAAGACACCTGAACTAGATGTTTAAAGTGCAAGGTAGCTGGAATTTTCTGTATTGTTTCTACGCCTGGAAGGCCCCAAAATATTGCCCATTACAGTTGGAGATTTTTAAAAAATACCATTTAGGTAAATAATTTCAGGCCATTATAAAAATATTTTTTATTGTTGTATCTTTTAAGAATTTTTGAATGTGTAATTGAGTGAGAAAGATGTTACAAGTTCAGAGCCCTGATTTGGGAAATGAAAGGAAGAATATTTTAACTTGTAGGTAATAGTGTATATTGTTCACATTTTGTGATTTTTTTTAAAGATAGTATTCCAAACTACCCTTTTTCTTGAAGGCACATTTATATAATTATTATGTTTGTAATAAAGATATGCACAGCAAGCACTTTCAGTGATATGTTGAATGGAAGAAAATAATCTTTGCAAGGATACTTGCTTTCCTTGAAACAGCTAAGACTGTGTAAATATTTAACTACAATTATGCTAAAGCACTATTCTTTTATGCCACAGTCACTCACAAAATACAATCCTATAAATGCTTTACTTGAGATTTGGTACATGCTGGCTCTTGGTCTTATGGGAAAAAATGTCTCTCACTGCTATTGATCTGTTCTTTAAATTATTCTCCCATAAGGCTTTCAGCTAAGAGCATCTTTTCCTTGAATCTCTTTGTATTTTTAATTGGCTTATGTTTGTTTAAACAAATTCACACCAGTGCCTTAGGCTGCAACCATCAACTCATTACATGCAAAATCAGACACACTGTACCCTAGCAGCCTTCACTTCTGTCCTCTACTAGACTTATCTCTTTGAGGATGAAATCTGTCACAAGGAAAAAAAAAGGGCATACAAAATTGCCTTTGGACTGGGTTGCTAGGGACGTAGCTGGGATTTGCATAATGCTTTTAGAGTCCTAAAGATGAAAGGAAGGGTAGATTGTGCCATTTGTCTGCAAGTTCTGGCTAGTGGGTGGTGAGGAGACACTGCCCTAGGAGGAGTGCTGGAGAGAGGATGCCTCGAACAGGCCCCAGACCTTCCTTCCCACATGGTCCTCTAGTACAAGAAGAGGCTCCACTCAGTCTGCACGTGTCTCTCCCATGGCACTGAGGGCTCTCTGCACTTCACCCGTTCTGCTCGCCTAGGTGAAGTGAGGCTATCTGTGCTGCAGACTCAGCTTTTCCCTTTTCATCAGTAGATACTGGAGCTAGTGGTTCTCAAGCTCCCTTCACTGAAGGGAGCCCAAAAGCCACTATTGTGTGCTGCCCTTGCACCCCTGTACAAAGAGGAAAAGGTTCTTATTTCCTCTCTACCTCTCCTTGGCTGAGCAAAAAGGGTTCAGAGCCGGAACTCAAAATAAGATAGACAGCATGGATGGTGAGAGCAGTAGAGAAAAGCATTTCTTGTCATTCAATTTTATCCTTGTGCACTTTGATCCTATATTATTTTTGAATAGCGTGAAGTGAGACATGTTCAAGGATTTTTAACTTTATCCTGTTCTTTTAATTATTTCCAGTCAATTACCAGCTGCTAAAGTACTTTTCTTCCGCGACAAAAATAGAAGAGGAAAAAAATAGTTCTGCACATATTCTATTAAGTTTCTGTTTAATTCAGTATGAAGCGAAGTCTTTACAGGCCAAATGGGCATGCTAACTATACAGTCAGACTTGGGCTGTACAGCCCATCTCTGTGCAATACAGCCTCCCACAGCATTCCCTTCACATCACACTGTCTCTGGGAATGATTAGTCCCTAAAATTCTGCTCCTGAGTGTAAGACTCTAGCGTAGATGCTCTTTTTCTGGCCTCATGATTCTATACCCTTCATGCAGTGTGGATATTTCACAGTGAGGTAGATACTGTAGGAGGGACACCTACTCCCACATGTACCCTTATCAAGCCTTATGTGACCCCTTGAGCACCCACACATTTCATAACTTACAAGTAGATGGTCATAGAACTAGAGATAGCAATACTTTTCAAGAAAAATAAAAGGACACCTGGCATATACTGTTAGAAGGCACACACTTCTTGTACTGTAGACAAGGACCAAATACAACATTGACGAAGTATGTTATCTGAAACAACGTTTGTGGCACAGTTCCAGATCCTCCATGGTACCAACCTCTTGGTTAGCTCCCTTCAGCCCAAGGTTAAGAATGCCCAAGCTCTCACCTCTTATATGAACTAACCAGTAAAGTTTGTTATTGAACTGTTCATCTCAGATAGTTAAGCTTATGCAAAAGAATTGCCAGACTCAAATGCCCTCCCCAGATATGGTTGCCTGCTGCCATGTCTGGACACAGAGAACTGAGCTACACAGATTGCTGCTCTGATCCAGTGAGGCATTGCATCTGTTCTTATATCCTTAGGTATGTAATATTGCCCTTGCAATCGTGCCTAAAATATCCAAATAGAGCCTACTGGCTCTACACTACACTAGTGTAAAACACAGACCAGCCCTGTAAACCAGGGAGTTTGCAGTCTAAATCCTGTTACATTGCCATAAACCAAATAATTCAGAGAAAATACTAAAACTTTGGAATGTTTGCTGATGAATCAGGTTTGCAGTTATGCAGGGATGACAAAACTAATTTTCACAAATCCCACAAATCACAAATGGTGATGCAAATTCACCATCAAAAGTGAAGTAGTTGGAACAGGTTGACAGACATTTAACTACAAGAGAAAAAAATGGAATTGCTTTGGTAATGTGTTTTGCAAGCTATGAGATTTTAATTAAATCACACGAATCAACAGTATCTTCGGAGAATTACATTCAAAGATACCTCTTGTTTTTTATGGCCTCAGATGACATGAAGAATTAATAATTTTGCATCTCCTATTTACCCATTCCAGATTCAAAATGGAGGATAAATAGAAGATAACAAATACTTTTCAACTAACAATATAATGCAATATTAAAAAAAATATCACAGAACCCTAGACATAAAGTATCTGATGCAAAACCCTGGTCAATATAACCTTGATTTCAGAATCTTTTGTTCTATTTCTTCATGTGTTATCCTCTAAATAAAATAATTCCAAGCTTTTGCACTGACAATAAGGTTGATAAAAAAATTCAGTTAGCGTCAAATGTCAAGAGTGAAGATTTAATGTAACTTTGCATCTTAAATTAAAGACTTGGAATCTGTTTTGCAATGATAGTGACAGTGGATCCCAAGATGCAAAAATCATATATGATGTCTGAAATAAGCAGCCAGAAGGAGACCATTCCATAATTTAAGTTACAAAGGAAGTGGCAAATATGACTAATTAACTGTAAAGTCAGAATTCAGGTAAAATTTTGAATCTTACATTGTCAAGTCACTCTATTACACTGCTTCCAGCAATCCCCCATGCAGAACTCTCTAAGACTGGTTACTAACTAAAGTGTGATTTCCTCCTTTAAAGAAAAGTAACCAACCTGGTGATACATAGGTTAAAAAAAAAACAACTGGAAAAGATTATGAAAAATATTTAGTGTTGTCGTCTTAAAAAGTGTACAGATGGCACTGAAAATACATATAGGTCTGAAAGGATTGGACTACTACTATTGCTTCAGTCATATTTTTTCTTATTTATTCACTAATAAAGTGGTTTCTAATGCACCCATAAAAGAAAGCCAATTTCTAATGATAAATTTTACACATATATAAGTGATATATACGCAGAAAAAGTATTTTACAGAACTGTGGGCCCTGGAAGTGTTTTAGTTAGGCTTCAAAAGAAGTGCTGCTTATCACTCGATGACTGTTGAGCTGGATGCAGACACTTACAGTGACAGGTGGCTGCCCAGGGTTATGGCTGCTTCCCAGCCAAGTGACATAGAGGACATATCACTAGAAGAAGCAGTAGTGCGAGGGAAAGAAAAAGGAAGCCCTCTGGTTAATCTGTCACTGACCATTGTCATGTCCTGTGCATGTTACTCTCCTCTAACCAATTTTATTTCCTTCTCCAGTTTCTCTTCTTATCTATACTGATATTTACCCTTGGAATTTTGCTCTATCAGATCAATGGGAGTTGATGTAAGTGGGCATATCAATGTGGTGAAAACGTGCTTTAGCATTTTTGGTGGACCTAAAAAGCAAATGGTCAATACCATAAGTCCTAGTGGAAGTTCAGTGGGCTACCCAGATCAGCTGAGATGTGGTATAAGCAGAGGTGCTGAAGCTTTAAACTGAGTTCTTCCTGACTATGTGCTTATATATAGCATTGTCTTAAACAACTGACTGAATCAAGATCAGGGTGTTTTTAATACACTGGACTCAAGAGGCCACAAAAACTCTCTGATACAAAGGATAAGTATTAAGAAGTTAAACTAAGGGATCAGACCAGAAAATTACTATCACACACTTTACTGTTAGTTCAATGTCATCCAATACAGACCATGTGTAGCAACTTCTACTCCACTTTCTTGTACTCAGCGTTTTGCACTTGCTTCTTTAACAGCTTATGCATCCATCTTGCATATGCCGCATGGATTTTTGGTGTAATGCTTCACTGCTAAAATTGTGTGTGTGCTAGAACATGATTAAAAGAATGACAGCAAACTGATTGCTGGATGATGTTTGCAGCAAAGGAGTCCTGGTTGAGAAGGTTTCTACATATCTAGCCACCATTAATCAGTATTTTTTCACACCTAGTATAATTTAATTTCAACATGGATAGCAGCTGAAATTGGACTAACTCCAAATTTACAGAAAAATGTTTCTCTCCTGAGGATCCACTTTTTTCAACTTTTCTGTTCATAAGTGATACTTTAAGATAAATAGCACTATAGCAATGTAAACAGAGACCACCATTTTAACCAGAATTACATTCAAAAATTAACTGGTACAAAATAAGGATAGAAGCTACACAGAAACCTCATGGAAAATTTAGATGTCATAAACATTGTGGAAATTTAGACTAATGATACAGTCACTTTTAGAGGACAAGAAATAAATATATCCCCCATTGAAGTCAATGCAGATGAAATCACTTTATTGTTTCATATAACTGCTGAGTTGTAAATGCATTCAATATTATTCCTCCCAATCAAATATTATTCTTCCCTGGTTCAATGTTTTTAATTTTGTTTGGAGGTGGTTGCTCCCAATTTTGTTGGGAGGTGGCTGCTTAAGAGAGTTAAGCAGCAAGCACCACAATACCAAAATCTTATGCCTACAAATATCATGGACTCTTAGAAGAACAACTTCATATATTCTGTTCTTGTGAAAATTATTACCTTGTGAACTAAAACATCTACAGGAACCAAGGAATCTGAGATAAACCAAATGAGAGTTAAAAAAAATAAATCAGTTGTTAGGGTTGAGTAATATCTATTCAACATGTATGACAATTAAGTGTCTCAGCTCAAATGAAATTATAGTCAATAGTCATCATCTAGTTTATATTTTCCTAACTCTTGCTTTGAAGTGGTTTCAATTACATATTCTTAATAAAAGCAAGTTTTAAGCGCCTTCTTGTTTTGTCTGGTGTAAAAGAAAAGCAGATGGAAACTGAACGTTGAAAGATAAGTGATTGGGAATATTTCTATAGAGAATAATATTTTTCTTAATGGTTAATTAAAGTCATTGGAAGTGCTAAGGAAGTCAAACATTGTAATTGGGTTAATATTTTTATCTCTTTATTACTTAAAATTTTTTAAAGTGACTGGATTCAGTCACTAAGAGTGGAATTCACTAATGATGTTGAAGGATACTGCACACTCAGACCTTGCAGAGGCTTTACATAATGAAGGTACATCATATAAATGACCTGTGCCTTCTCTGCATGCTACATAAGGAGCTCTTCAGTCCACTGGAGCTTGCACAAGGATCTGGGCATGCAGTGGCATTCTGTGTTCTGGACAATGCTCTGCAACTGTCATAGAGGGAACATGTTGGGCAGCACAGCTGTCCTACACTACACTGGATGTGGCTTTTTATGGACCATAGGCACAGAATAAGGCCATGGCTGAGTGAGGAGGTGGAAAAGTTTGGGTGGGGGGGGAAGTTTTTGGGAGGAGACAAGAAGATATTATGATAGACTATAAGGTAAAGAACAATGATAGGCAATTCTCAGCTTGACTTCATTCAGGAGGAGAAGTAAAAATCTTTAGACAAGCTTAGATAAGAGAATTACAATTAAGCTGAGGAAGTGAGTTTTTTCCAGATGTGTTTGACAGCATGGGAACAGAAGTGGAAGTAGTGTTTTTGGTAAGGAGCCAGTACTGGGGATTAGTCAGGTGGAGAGCACTGCAAGGGGAGTGAGGAGCTGAGAGCACAAGGGTGGGAAGAATTGAAAATACAGGCTCTGGCATCAAGCAAAGGGAATGAAAACAAAGAGGGAAGGAAAGGAATTAGAGAAGCAGAGAAATCAAAGGGAGGTTTAAGAGCAAAGCCAGCTTCGGTAGAGATCACAAGGACAGAATAAAACTGAGAAGGAAGGGAGAATAAGAGCTACTGAGGGAGGGATGCTGGTGGTTATGGGGAGGAAATAAAGGGACTGGAGATAATTCAGGGCTAGATTTCAACAAGTGAAGATGAATCTCTCAGACTTTCCCACATTATGCCTTGCAGAAAGAGTTTTACAGTCATTGCTGATATGTGCATATATGCAGTCAGTTCTTATGACCTATTATTTTAAAATTGTTTTTTTCTTTCCCTTTTCTCTCTCAAACCTACTGTCTAAGGTCTTTATTTTTGTAACACTGTCATTCTCTTATGTACAGTGTTCCTTATTCCTAATTTTTAGCATATGGTCAATATACTGTATTGTTTGCAATTTTGCTGTCAGCCTGCTTGTACACAGGCATCCCTGAGAGGTATTTAGAGGAGCAGCAAGCTCTCTGCCATGGAAAAGCTCTGCGATCAGAATTATTTTCTAAGGCAGAGGTGACTGACCTGGGCAACGAAATACATATGCAGTTCATAAAAGAGGAGGTGATGTGTCATTTGAATACCTTTTAGAAAAGGTTGTTTAATTTATGTAACTCACACCTACACCCACGTCCATCTTTGAACAGATTACAGTACTGTATTCTAAGTATGTCTCCATTAGCTTGTATGCATGCATACACAATGTATATGCTATAAACATATGTTAAGCATATTACATTTCAAGCACATCTAAACTCAAGGAAGCAAGTGCTTTTCCACAGGGAGTAAACTCTCTGGGCTGAGAGTGAACACTTTTACTCAGCAGAAAAATTATAGTAATATTGAAATACACCCTCATCTTGGTTTCTGGACACCTTGATGTCTGCATAGAAACATTAAAAACATGGGAGACTGAATCCCAGGAAAAGTGTAAGTCTCAGTGCTCATTGGTTTAGGCAGCTGTTGACATAAAATAGAAAATAGCTTGTGAGACCTCTGGTGGTATTTATTTTTTTTATTTCTCAGATGTTAGCAGGATCCTTCCATAACATTCCATAACATTCCAACAACATTTAAATGTACTTGGATATATATTCAGTGGGGTATAAGTATTGCTCTGCATATTTAAGTACACATACATATATATGTATACATAGACATATAAATACATATGCATACACATATACGAATATAAAGGATTAATTAATGGCAGAGAAGAGTACCTTGGTACATTATGAGAGTCACTGTCAGAGCAAAGAAAATAAGAAATCACCTGCAATCAATATCTGAGTACTTATGTGTAAGTGTCCCACTTCCACGCGACAGTACTAGCACTATTCATCTGAAAAAGGGACTATGATCATACACTAACAATACTATTATAGGAAATTTAGAATGATCTTTGCCTTATCACATCACAAGCCTTATCTATAATATAGTGCCACCTATTCATAGTTAAAGTCACTATTATGATCACAAAGAAAAAAAGAGTACAATTAATTCCCTATAAGGTTCCACATGGATTTGACAAATATACACATATACCACAAATTAGAAATATTTTAGAATTGTTCTAGATCACAGAAAGTATCTGCTTAACTTAGTAACACTAACAGCTTTCCAGTTAGGAGCAAAAGACAGTTTCTATTTTTGTTATAACTGCAAAACTGAATTGAATCAAAAACTCTTTTCCTATATTGAAGAATTTCATATTATCACCATGCTATTGATATCCAGATGTTGTAACCTTAAGAACAAAGACCAAAGAAGAACTTAATGGAATTATATGTTGTGCTGAGATTGGTCTCAGTTGTCTTGGTCTCATGTCAGTTGAGTTAATAAAACTCCATGCTTACTACGGTAATTCACAGAATCACAGAATATTAGGAGTTGGAAGGGACCTCAAAAGATCATCCAGTCCAACCCCCCTGACAGAGCAGGATCACCTAAACGAGGTCACACAGGAACACGTCCAGGTGGGTTTTGAATGTCTCCAGAGAAGGAGACTCCACAACCTCTCTGGGCAGCCTTTTCGGTGCTTTGTCACCCTCACAGTAAAAAAGTTTTTCCTTATGTTCAGGAGTCAATCTAATTCATTATTAGATTGCCATTATAATCCTTTTATGTAACTTGTGGAGTAAAATTTACATTATAGGAGTTATTCATTGACAAGGATAATAACCAAGTTTCATTTTCAGAATATTATTTGTTGTTGTAAAAGTTTAGGGATTCATAGTTTAAATTTAATGTTGAATTGTAATACTTCAACAGTTACTATTGACAGTAGATATAGAAACTCTGCCATAAGAGAATTTTCATAATCCCTCTATTTTGGATATATTTAAATATCATTTATCTTTAGGAGGAACTTCAGGTGGTATGAATTTTCAAATTGTTTCATATCTTCAACTCACATTAAAAAAACCAAACTCAACATATGAATAAATAAAGGTGACTAGATTATAACTAAATTGTTACATACATGAAGGGTTTGGAAGGATTTTCACCCCCACAGTCTTTCATGTGTGGCTTTCATTTGTAGGATCTGAAATAAAGTGTCATGCTTAAAAATTGACAAATTTGCTTGAGACTAATCATTCATTTCCTATTGTCCAGTGCAGGTGTTGCATTTTCTGGCACATGAAGGTTTAAAATGTCAGTGCTGTGCATTTCATTTAATGCTCCACTATGTTTCATGTCAGCTGGGAGTCAGGAGTGGTGAGTAGTTAGACCTCCCTAAAGAGCTCTAGGAAAAAGTGACATCTCATGAGGACGCCCCTGAACTTCTGGAGTGCATTGCACTGTGGTGCAGCTGTGCTTTTTCTGTTTCTTTGAACGGGAAGAAAATAAATGTATTCCTGGAATTGCAGTGCCTTTGGAGCTCCTGTTCTGTTCCAGGAGGGAATATTTTGTATCACACCATCACTAGAGGCAGCCTTCTTTTCCCACTCATGCTCTACAAGGTTTAAGGTGTGCCATGGCTCCTGAATAGAGTGAATTGTAATCACAAAATTAATCCAAAGAAGTTTTACTATTGGAATACGAGATACTGAAATCAAAATTTATGGAGGCCAGTTTTAGCCTTTTCGATGTGCTGATCAGTGTCTTTGGGAAATAATTAGTCACTGATCCAAAGGTTTCAGTGGATTTTGCTTCAAGATCTTTACTGTCTGTGCATTAATCAGTGTATCTACAAAATGAGTTTAAGAATACTAGGATTGTATCCCAAAAAAGACACTGAATTTTAGATCACTGTTCTTTCAAACATTCCTTTAGTAGACAAGTATTACCCAGAAATGGTACAACAAAATGTGACTGCGATCATGACAACTCACAAAGGACACATCTATGCCAAGTGATAAAGTTAGAAGAATCCTAGAACAGTAGTGATAGACACGACCTTTGAATCTGAGCTTTTGAGAGATAATTTCATTGAGCTCATGTCTCCACCACTCTTTGTGCAAGGATAATTCTGTCTGTTTCAGTTTAAAAAAACCCACACCTGTCTTCTCAGCCCTACCTCGTACCACCTAACTGTTTGAAAGTTAAAAATGTGCTAAAAATTAAGAACTATACTGAAAGCATTGAGTAAATTTCACTGAGATACTATCCAAATAACCAGCGTACTGTATGTGACTTTCTCACAAATGATTTAGAGATATTTTGGAACACTGTGAAATAAATAGACATGAGCTTAATTTAGAAAAAGGAGTCATTTGTCTTCCACAACACCAAACTGCAAATCGTAATACAATAAGATTTAAAATGGTTATTAAATCCAGATGGATCTTCAAATGAAAGCAAGACCTATGGTAACGACAGCATTTAAAGGGCACTGTCACCTTAAAAAAACATAAAGCAACTGAAAATGTTTTTTCTCCTTTTGTTGCAAGTAACCATTATATTAACTTTAAAAATACAAACCAAAATATTTTTCTTAATTTTCCTGTCATTTTCTTTTTTTGTAAATTTCTTAATACTCATATTTACTGTTTATTCTCTACCATAACTTAATATAAATTTATTTTATTTTCCTAATTATAAATTCTACCTACTGACATACAGTGGGAGTTATATAAACACCTTAGTATATGTTCAGAGGTGCCTAATGGGATTAAGCGCAAAATTATTTTGTTCAAATTAGAAGATGTCCTGTAGAAGTTCTCTCTAATAACTTGTTTTCAAGAGATAGCATCATTAGGCTTATTTATAGTGATATTATGTAGTGGGCTGTGTAGTGCTGGAAGTGTCAGGGACTACACTTAACACATTGTTCTCATATGACACATTCGTATCCATAACACAAAGTGACAGAAAGCAAATCAGGGACAGTGGCATAGCTGAGATGGCACAATGTAAACAGCTTTTGAAAACATATAATGTTTTATCTGTGTACATTGCATTCTCCATGGAAACATTTGTGTTTGAAATGCGGTGGTATAAAATCATCATGACATCCAGAGGTAAGTCTTCCTTAGCAAAGGATTTAGCACTACTAAAGATCAGGTCACCTCCTCACACAAAGAAACCTTAAAAACCTTCCCTTTGATATGTTAAGGTAGAACCCTCTATCTTTCTCAGCACTGGGTGTTTTGTTGTTTGAGGAACTGTAGAGGTGTACGAGATTATCACAAACAGATGGCAACCAGTCAGCCACATCACATCGCTCCTTCCTGTTCATTTGTTGAGATAGTACTCCAGTAAAGAAGTCACAACTGGCACATGCTAGGAAAATGGCATATATTATCCTCAAATTAAATTTCAGGAGCCAAAAAAGAGAGGCACATAAAGATCAGGCAGATTGAACTTTCCCCCTGCTGCATCACTCATCAAAATTCTTTCTTTCTTTGTGTACATTTTGATATTGCTAGCAGTAGAGGAACATGTTAGTTACCCAGAACATCCATTTTAGTTCCTACCTTGTCTAGCTGAGGAAGTGTTTGAGCCACATGTGGCAGACCACATCCTTTCTCTTATGCTAGCAGGATGATGAAGGAGCACATCTGGATTCAAAATTTCATTTTCACCCTCAACATTTTTGTATTAACACACTGTCATACTTAATATAAATTGGAAAACACTTAGTCCCGTAGCACTTGATTTTCTGGAAGAAGACAAAGCATGACATTGTAGAGTCCATAAACAGCAGGGGGTATAATTCACAGTAAAGCTATATAATATGTTCCATATACATTGCAGCTGTTGATAGATTTTATTACATTTCAGTTAAGGGCCTTCTTACATTTGCAGGCAAGATTTATTATATTTGGTTGTATTGCTTCTAAAGTTCAGGATATTTTCACATTTGTAACTGGCTTATTTCAGCTATGATCACTGAGTTTACATCATAACCTTGTTATAACTGTAGGTTATGAATAATGTCACCTGTTGTTATGACGCTTGCAGTCAGTTTTCATTACAACTGTTCCTAATACTTCACAATATTTTGCAGGTGCTGGATATTACATTGCAGTTTTTAAAGACATATTTTGACATCAGCGGAGCATAACAGGGTAATGTCTGAAGTAAAGGCTCCTGCAACACAGAAATTAAGACGCTGGTGAGCAGCATGAAGAGAGGTGGGAGATTCCTGCTTATTGACATGCAGATTGTCCTGCTTATTGACATGCAGATTGCTTAGCTACATACTTATACACTGGAAACTACTTATAGTTTCAGAGATTTCAGGTATAATAATTTAACATAAAGAACATTTTTATTCTAAAAATAAGAAATACTTTTTTTCTTTTAACCTTTGTTCCTAGAAGTCAAATGTTCACCTGTACCTCAATCTTCCATGGCCTCGGTGTAGTGAAGATGTTCTGGATTTTTTGGAACAACACATGAATATGGCTGATGTTGTAGCTGGTCTTTATGCCCATCTTTACTTATCAGGTCGCACAATTTTTTCCCTTTAGCACCTACTAGTTTCCAGTGCTAAGAAAATTCTCTGTTATTCTGAAATCCTTTTTTCATCCTGTGTCACATTGCTCTCTCTCTCTTAAATCCAAAAATTTTAATGGAAAAAAACCTACTTCATAAATGTAAGTTATAAATTGAGTTATGATTACCAGTGAAAAACATTGAACTAGCTGTCCTAAACCTAACTGTATTAATCTGATTAATTAAAATGCACTTACATTGTTGCAGTACAAAATAAAGGTTCAGAGGATCCAAGCCTCTTTCTTCTGGCTACTCATTTATATGCTAAGACATCTAATCTACCCTTTAAAATTTCATCTATGATAAGATGTAAACATGCTTGCCACAAAAGGAGGAAATAAAAGGTCACCTTGTTTTCATGAAAAATCTTCAGTGGTTTAACAAGATAGTAATTGCACAGTTTCAAAAAATATTAATTTAAAATAATGAAATCACTGAATTTCAATTGCGGAAAAGACAACCATCAGTTGTTTAACTGTTTTTTAGGAATCACATTATAGTGGGTCTAAGAAATTCTGTTGTGAATTCGTGTATTTTAAATTCTTACTGTCTTATGTGTGTAGATTTCTCCTGCAAGTCAATACAGACATATATAGTCTAATACATGAAAGAGTTCAATGCTTTTGTAAATTCCTCCTTTCATTTTCCATGCTGAATCAGGTGTGTACTCACTACAGGAGTCCTTTCCTCCCTGATCACAGAATCACAGAATATTAGGAGTTGGAAGGGACCTCGAAAGATCATCCAGTCCAACCCCCTGCCAGAGCAGGATCACCTAGACCAGGTCACACAGGAATGCGTCCAGGTGGGTTTTGAATGTCTCCAGAGAAGGAGACTCCACAACCTCTCTGGGCAGCCTGTTGCAGTGCCCTGTCACCCTTACAGTAAAAAGTCTTTCCTCATGTTCACATGGAACCTCCTGTGCTCCAGCTTGCTCCCATTGCCCCTTGTCCTGTCATTGGCTGTCACTGAGAAGAGCCTGGCTCCTTCCTCCTGACACTCGTCCTTTACAAATTTATAAACATGAATGAGGTCACCCCTCAGTCTCCTCTTCTCCAAGCTAAAGAGACCCAGCTCCCTCAGCAGCTTCTCATAAGGGAGATGCTCCATTCCCTCCATCATCTTTGTGGCTCTGCGCTGGACTCTTTCAAGCAATTCCCTGTCCTTCTTGAACTGAGGGGCCCAGAACTGGACACAATATTCCAGATGTGGTCTCACCAGAGCAGAGTAGAGGGGAAGGAGAACCTCTCTTGACCTACTCACCACACCCCTTCAGATACACCCCAGGATGCCATTGGCCTTCTTGGCCACAAGGGCACATTGCTGGCTCATGGCCATCCTGCTGTCCACCAACACCCCCAGGTCCTTTTCTGCCTGGCAGCTTTCCAGCCACTCGCCCCCAAGCCTGTAGGCAGAATCTCTTCACCAGAATCTGTTCTTAAAAGCAATTTTCACAGGAATATATAAAAACTCCTGCATGAATTTAAGTGCTGTCTATGTGGTATAGAAAAGCAGAAGAGGCACTGTGCATGCCAAATTAGTGAAACTGTACAGTTCATACAGTGTTTGAATTGTATCCAGAAGATTGTACAATTATGATCATCTTTCAATACTCTCAGTCTCATGTTATGGCCCTTGGCCTAAAGTGTTTGAGAACAGGGTTTGTATGCCATCATCATAGTATTTAAATGTGTGATTAGACTTCAACTGAGAATAAAGGAATGAAACTAACTCCTTTTCAGGATAAATAGTTTTCCCAATTTTCTTACCTCTTTAGTTATCTAAACATGGTACAGGGTTAGGTTTTCAACCTTAGATAACAGGAAACTGAGGAAGGAAATTACATAGAGGTGTTTAATTGATTTATCTTGGTTCTGTTTATTTCCTGTGCTAAGGAAAAAAAAAAGTAATTTTGGTGCTATTGAAATATTTTACATGTTTGATCTAGCACTTATATTTTGAGATATTTATTAGCAATTAAAATGTCCCTGTCCTGGCCTCAGACTGAGACTCTGTACCCAGAAATATGATTAAGAGGTCAGAAAAAAAGAAACTACATTTTTCTGATGGAACTCGAAAAGGAACTTAAAACAGTTGTGTCTAATGTGATATAACCTGCACAAAAGAGTCTATCATACACCTGTTCAGAATTGAAAGCTCGGCAAACTCCATGAAATACACTTATATTTTCAGTATATTGCCTTTTAAACACAAAGCATTACTATTCAAGTCTGCCCCCCCAGAATACCCAAGATCAGGCAAGTAAAACAAATCCCATGATACAAGTATGGTTGCACTTGTTAATTTTCTTTGGTAGACTTTTTTCTCATTTTCTTCTTTGTTTTCCCTTCATAAAACCAAAATAATCCTGATTGTGAGCACAAATTGCAATTCTTATACTTAGGAAAACATGATTCACTGAGAACAACATAGTAGAAGCTCTTCAGCATGTTACAAGCAAAGCAACTTTGTAGATCAGGCCCTTTGCTGATTAATTTAATTCACTTAATTAGTGATGCTCCTTGAAATAATCCTTCTTTTTTGTCCTTTTGCATTGATGGTTTACGTTGGAACAGGCTTATATTTTCCAGTTCCATGTTCTCCAACAACCGTAACAACAGAATTTACATCTGAAAAGTTCACAAAGCACTGTGCTGTAGAGTGAATTAATCAGTGACCTTTCACTACCAGAAGTGTGCATGTCCTGATAATGTAGCTGAAAGTCCTTCTGGAGGCAGGAGGGGGGGAAATAAAGAACATTGTAAATTAAAGGGGATTGTGACTGGGAGTCTCATTTTCTGTCTTCTGAGTTCAGAGATTACTATTTCTCACCTTAAAGAGTAGTCTTAACAGGCAATTATTCACCATGTGCAACATATTTAAATGAGATAATTGACAACATTTGTTCAAAGAACTGAAGAAGCTGGGATGATAAAAGACTCTCTTGCATGACTAGTGTTTGGTCATTCTAGGTCATGGTTCAGGTGGCATAACAGAGAGTCTGGCACCCAAACTGTGAATAAATAGAACGTATTTCAGCTGGGCTGTCTGGTATTTGACTAAGAGCAAATAGACAATATTTGTTCCACTTTTTATAATTTTCCCAGTATTTTGTGTATGATAGCATATATATACATTGAAAATACAGAAGCATATTTCCAAGCAATAAGAGAAGTAATTGATGTTAATTATAAGAATTCAAGATTAAATTATTTTGCATAGTCTACATCGACTGTATCAATGCTGCTAGTCCAAAGTGGCCAGAAAAAAAAATTTACTGAGTGCTGTAGAAGACTTGGGATTTTATACTTAAGCTGTAGCATTCTTACCATTCTGTGTCTGTTCCTTTGAAACTATAAATGCATGTATTTATTGTGTCTTAGTGCTTAAACTTTTCAGAGACACTTTTCAGATACTTTAATTCACAAAGAGGGGGGGAATCAAGGTTTTTTTCCCATCTCTTCAGTTATTCAGCCTCATCTTTTCCATTTAAATTTACTTGGAAACAAAAACTAACATAAGATTCTCAGGACTTACTAAGTCCATTTTTCAGCTGTACTGAAACTATTACTTTCCAAGTGATTGCAGCAAACTCAAAGATCACATTGCACAGAATTCAAGAACGACAGGCAAAATCTATTAGTATATGCTTTCTATGTCCACCTTCACAAAATGAGAATAAATTAGAAGATCTTCCTTTTTCTGTAGGGCCACTGTAAGATGGCATTAACACTGACCTGTTTGGATTACCTTCTAAAGATATATGTACAAACCACACTAGCTTTCCTGACATTTGTATCACATTTCTTATTAATACCATAAGTCATAGAATCCTAGAATTGTAGCATATCAGGTTGGAAGGGGCCTCAAGGATCATCTAGTCCAACCTTTCTTGGCCAAAGCACAGTCTAGTCAAGATGGCCCAGCACTCTGTCCAGCTGAGTCTTAAAAGTATCCAATGTTGGGAACCTACCACTTCCCTGGGGAGATTATTCCAATGCAAACTCTAAAGAGCACAGTCTTTTTTATTGCAAAGTCCAATCACTCAGGGCTTTTTTCCTTTCCTCCAGTTTTCCTTCTCCTAGCCTGAACTCCACATTTTTCACCTCACAGATCATTAGACTTACAGAAGAAATGATTTAGCTAATCATTATCGGCTATATCTATTCTTAATGATTCATGGAATTTTACTGCATTCAGTTCCATGGATGACTGACCTGCTCAGGAAAAAGGTCAGCCATGCTGAAAAGATTTTCGTTCTCTAAGTGGATCGGGGTTCTGATGATCTGCAAGGGAAGGAGGAGGCCACATTACCCTCCTCATGTCTATTTAGGTTCACTTTAAAACTAATGCTCATAAATGGCACGAAACTGCTTCCACTTCCATGCTCTATTTTCTTTCTTAAAGAATAATCTTTAAATTCTCCATCAAGTATATTTATAAAGGGTTTAAACTTATTATATCTATTGCACAGAATCATTATTAATCTGGGAATGTGTGCACCAAGTTCTCAAAGCCAGAAAATGTTAGAGAGAGCTGAAAAATATTCTACCCTCTCTGCCACTCAGGCAGAGACTTCAGACTTCTACAAGTAATTTAATGTAAAAACTCAGAATAGGATGCAAGCCTAAATGAGGGTTGATTCCTTTCCTGGTCCTAAAATGTCTACCTCCTCTGTTCATGTTTGGTAAATAGGCATAGACTCTACAGTTGGATCCCTCCTGTGCCAGTTTTAGGATCAGTACTGAATATTACATTTTTATAGAGATTCCTTCTCAGTTACTGCTTAAAAATCCTTCTGCCGGTAGTTTATCTACTTCAGGTAAGAAGTAATTGGTTTCAGTTTTCTCCAGTGACAGATTTTTTCATTGACAGGTTTAGCAGGGAAAGCAGTAACTTTTTA
>NW_010181845.1:36759-47721 GCF_000695765.1 Mesitornis unicolor
GGAAAGTAGTAACTTTTAACATTGAAAATCAAACATTATTTTGTCCAGTGATCATAATACATCTCCTATTCACTATTCAGTTAGTGAAAGAAAATTGGGAAGAAAGTGGAAAGGCAATTTTGGCATGAGAGGAAGCCATAACCATTCACGGTTATTTTTAAGGTAGCTTCAGACCCTCTCTTAACATCAACGGATAAAAGTACATTTTTATACCTCAGCATTATGGGCTCCAGTCAACTTACCTGCTCTATCTACTTCAAATAAATTATATTTTTCAAAACTGTCTTTTCGTTTACCTCCAAGGGATCATATAAACATAGTTTCATACAATTGCTTACCTACATGGAATTCTTTCTCAAGTTACATGTACACAAGTATATTGAAGGAGACAGATGACAAGATGCACTGCAATTCAGTATGATGACAATTTATTAATTTTAAGATTAATATGTGTAGTTATTAACTTGATGCACCATCAGCTCTTTGGTATGAATCCCCTCATAACCTTCAGGTTAATATAGCAATAGTAGCTTTGTTTCTTCCTTATAGTCATCCTTGTAAGAAGTTCAGCACAGAATCATAGAATCATTCTGTTTGGAAAAGACCTTTAAGATCATCTAGTCCAGCTGTTATCTAACTCTACCACACCCATTTCTATACCGTGTCCCTGAGCACCATATCTAGATGACTTTTAAATACATCCATGAGTGGTGATTCCACCACTTCCCTGGGCAGCCTGTTCCAGCTTTTGATAACCCTTTCAGTGTAGAAGTTTTTCCTGATGTCTAACCTATACCTCCTATACTTGTCACTATTTCCTCTTATCCTATTGGTTGTAACGTATGAGAAGAGACACACACCCACTTCTCTACAATCTCCTTTCAGGTAGTTGTAAATAGTGATAAGGTCTCCACTTGGCCTCTTTTTCTTCAGACTAAACAACCTCAAGTCCCTCAGCTGCTTCTCATAATACTTATTCTCAAGTCCCTTCACCAGCTTTGTAGCCCTTCTTTGGACCCTCTCCAGCACCTCAATGTCTGTCTTGTACTGAAGCACCCAAAACTGAACACAGTACTCAAAGTGCTGTCTCATCAGTGCCAAGTACAGTGGGACAACAACTTCTCTAGTCCTGCTGGCTATATTCCTGATGCAGGCCTTATGTCATTCACCTTCTTGGCCACCTGTACACACTGCTGGCTCATGTTCAGTTGGCTGTTGACCAACACCCTCAAGTCCCTTTCTGCCAAGCAGCATTCCAGCCACTCCTCCCCAAGCCTGGAGCATTGCATGGGGTTGTTGTGACCCAAGTGCTGGACCTGGCACTTGGCCTTGTTGAACCTCATACAACTGGCCTCAGCACATTGATTCAGCCTATCCAGGTCTCCATGAAGAGCCTTCCTACTCTCAGGCAGATCAACACTCTCATCTACTTTGATGTCATTTACAAACTTACTGAGGATACACTCAATCCCCTTATCCAGATCACTGATAAAGATATTAAACAGAAGTGGCCCCAGTACTGAGTCCAGGGGAACACCACTTGTGACTGGCCGCCAACTGGAATTGACTCCATTCACCACCACATTTTAGACCTGACCATCCAGCCAGTGTTTGATCCAGCAGAGTGTACACCTGCCCAAGCCTCGGGCAGTCCGATTGTTCATGAAAATGCTGTGGGGTACAGTATAGTAAGTAAACAACATCCACAGCCCTTCCCTCATCCACCAAGTGAGTAACCTTGTCATAGAAGGAGATCAGGTTCATTCAGAAGGACTTGCCCTTCATGAAACTATGTTGACTGGGCCTGATCATCTATTTTTCCCATAAATAGTGTGTAATGACACTCCAGATTATTTGTCCCATGACCTTCCCTGGCACCAAGGTCAGACTGACAGGTTTGTAGTTCCCCAGATCCTCCTTCTGGCCCTTCCTGTAGAAAAGCATGACATTTGCTAATCTTCAGTCCACTGGGACCTCCCCAGTTAGCCAGGATTGCTGATAAATTATGAAGAATTAATTTCTTTAATGAGAAACATGACATTGGAAATATAAGATGAAATCTGTTTAAAGTGTTTAAAAGTACCACACACTTCCAGCTGAACTAATGTTAGCAGTTTCTAAGACATATATGTACACACAGAGACATGAAAGCATGTTCGTGTGTGTATACTTGTATGTATATGAACACACATACATGCAAACATGAAAAACTGGGTGTGTGTATGTGTATTACTTATATATATATGTTCATTTTTTCCTGTATTCTTTTAGCTCAGACCACTAGAAATTTTAGGGAATGGTTACAGTACTTTAGAAATTCTCATAATAATTTCATTTCTTTTTACTTGTTTTTAACAGTAATAGATGGTGATACATATCTTGTAGTCAGGGTAAACCAATAAAACATTTGTTGATTGGAAAGTTATTTCATTCATGTCCCAAAAATGATATCAAGGCAATTTTTAATCTAAACTTGCTCCTTGTTTCTTTCTTTACCTTTTTATTAGATATACTTAATCTGTCTTTCTCCTCATCAGATAGGATAGGTTTTCACAAAACCAGATCACCAGATACTGCTATGTTTTCACTTGGCCACATAACCTATATGTGGATTAAACAATAGTGGAAGTTTTAATGTAGCCAAAACCTTCATGACAGCTACTGTCCCGGAAAGTGATGACAGTAACTAAAATCAGCCTAAACTTGTTTTCTTATAGAGACATTAATTTTAGGGTTAGAATTAATTAATTCTTGAAAATCACCTGGAGTAAAACTTGACCTTAAAAGTACAAGTTTTGTTCCAGAAACAGTAAATGAAAAAGGAAGAACATGCTAGTCTAGAAGGAAAAAAGACCACTCTCAGTGAATGGAATTAATTGCCAATCTGAGAATTAGAGGATATCATATTAATACAAAATGTACTATGCTAGATGTAAGTTGTTTCAAAGCAGATGAAGTAAATTAGAAAACATACCTTAAATAAATTTTTAAAAAAATCTCCCTTAAGCAAAATCTCCTGTTTAACCATAAAATTAGGCACACAGAAATATACAGTCTGATCTTATAAAATGTGCTTCTTGCAGAATTTTCAAAAGCTGGATTATCACCTGTATATTATATACTTCACTTTAAGTATTGAAACCAGCCCATGGAATGGAGAATACAAATTACTCATGAGAAAATTACAAAGCAGCAACTTGTATTATGTTTTATATGAAGAAAAATAACATTATCACTATGCTGCCTACCCTACTGACTTTTTTCCCATTCAAAGATATATTGAAACCCTGCAGGTCAGCAAACTCAATTAACTTCTTTTGTCTATTATGTGGTGTGGCAGATGCACCCACCCTACTGAAGACCTGAGAAAGACCCAAGAAAAGCAGTGCTAAAGTTTCTGGCCCTGGCAGCCCAGGACTGCCTCCCCCCTCACAGCTCATGTCTGGTCCACACAGTGGGGGGTCAAAGGCGGGAAAGTTGGGGTCTTCAGCCAATAGGGGGTGACACGACCGTGTATTGACCACAGATCAGATTTGACCAGGATATAAATGGGGCCCCATCAGAGGACTCATTTGAGTTGATCCTCCTCAGAGCAGCGGGTCTGCAGTTGGGGACTCTCCCCTTGAGTTGGGACGCCACTTAAGGTAACTTCTCGAGATTGAGAGCCCTCCCTTTTTAGGGGAGTGAGTGAGTGCATATTTTGGATCGTTTGGCCAAAAACTTAAGAATTCTTAACTCACCCGTGTCTGGTAATATTCCCAACCAGCATATCAAACCTGTATTTGTTAAATGTCGGTGGAATGTTGTCTTGATGAATGAAGTTTTGTCTGCTGAATTTAAGGTGCAGATTAAAGCTTGTCTGAGTTCATTATTTGTGTGTGTGTAGCCATTTTGGTGCAATTCTGTGACATATGGCTGTAGGTCAGTGTACTTCTGGATGAGAAAGACCACCCTGGCCCTGTGGTGAATGCCTATCTCCTAGGTTCTGGAAATACAAGTTAGATCACAGCTGTTCACAAGTGAATGCCATGGAAAAGTCAAAGGTTGAAAAAATTACTTCCTGCCAAATCAGGAAAACTACTTGAAATTCCCCCTGGAGATACCATTCCGTATGAGTTTTTTTAAAAAAATAAATAATTTTCTTTTGAAACTGTTTATTTGGTCTCACTGCAGAATGGGCTTAAAATATTTAGTAATTTGAAAAAAGTATGAAAATGTGTGCAATTAAAGGTACTGACATGATTTGGCCTAAAAATCAAAACAATAAATTTGAAAAGATTGTTTGACAAAAGTAATCAATGCACAATCAGAGCAAAGCATATTCAAACTGAAGCAAGAAGTCTGAAATGTTTTGACTTTCTCACATCAAAGAATTATGGTCAACATTTGCTTGATAGAAGTTAATTTATTTTTGACAAAAAACCAATATTTTCCTTTGAACAGTTTTCAATAACTCTACCTCTGCTCCCAGCCAAGACAAAGCAGTAGGGAAGGCAGCTATACCTCCTCTGAAAAACAGCTAAATTTGCAAGTTTCTCAGGGCTGAATCTGATAAATCAGTCCAGCCTTCTGTGAACAGGAACTGTAACTTGATACAGTATTGCCCTAAAATTGTTATAATCAGTCAGGCTAGTACATCTTTTAAAAATGGAATTATAGAATGTGTTACTTAACAGTATCAAATATTGTAGCTCCAGTGATTTAATACAACTGCTTTGATTTACATGCACAGCATAGCCCATATCATTTATAACCAGTTTACTTTCCAATAAACCCCTTGCAACATAATAAAATGCATTAGTTTCCCCTAAGAGTGTACATTCTGTGAAATCAGTTACACTTTAGAAGTATAAATGCAATTGCTCTAGAAGAATTCAGGCCACCATACCTCATGTATCTCAAACTGATGCTTATGTAACTCTATCAAAGCTGGATGTCACCAGGTGACTTTGTTGGTCATATATTGCTTCGCAGAGCTGTGCATCACTGAAGTATAATCTCAGAGTGCAATAAAAATTGGATAGTCTACAGGACAAGAAAAGAAGTGAGGATAAACTTAGATACAGAACACAAACAGTTAATACCGATTTAATGTGTTTGGTTGTATTTTTAAACTTTTTTTCTATCACTTGTGGGAGAATAAGGCATAGAAAAAAATAGTTAAAAATATTCACTGGTTCATTCTGTGAATTCAGAATTCGATCATTCTGATTTCCAAATGTTTCCACCAGCATCAATTCTACTCACATTTGTGCATAAAGAACAACATTTGAGACAGAGAATTCCTCTTTCTTGGTGATAATTTCCATTGGACACCACAGATGATGTCTCAATGGAAAAGGTATTCATGAAATTTTAGTTGTCCTGAATCACCTTCCGGATAAGGAAAGCCTGAGATCATCACTCCAGTAGCTGTAGCAGATGACACAGAAGTTCTCCTTCAAAAAAGCAAGACACTGATTTGCCACATTTGTCAGGAGGTGGCTGGATGAGACAGACACACTGCCTTCTTTAGCCCCCCAAAACGTAGCTGGCACTGCCCCCACCAGGCAGTTCTAAGTAAAAATGAGAGCTACAGAGGCTAACTTTAGAGCTGATGCAATGAGAGTTTGTTTCTGAGGATGTCTCTAGCTAGATACCTGAAAATCTGTCAGAACAGGGATCAGATCTTGCATTTGATTTTGCAAGTTGGTAAACATCTTGCCCATAGTGTATTACAGTGGAGACTTTCTTCTCCTAAATTACTCCCTTCCTAGTTTTTGCCATAGAAGGATCACCAGTCCTGCATTATGCCATCCTCCAGAAAATGACTAATCACCACCTTGGATGTGAAACACAAGACTTTGCCTCTCTCAAACCCAGATCACTTGTTCTGATGAAGGATCTCTCACTGGGAACAGCTATCATGAGCCCGTTTGCTTCCCATACCTCTCCTACAGGAGACAAGGGCTGGCACTACAGATGCTTTAATACCCTGAATTGTCACATAGAGCAGTTATAGTAAGTGAAGAATAGGAAGGTATAATTGTAGGATGAGAAATAATAGAATCAACTAAGAACTAATGTCAAAATAAAAAACACAAAACCTTTCCACATGAGACATAAAGCTGGAATTCAGTGGCTAGGTATAAAAAAGACAGTTTAAAATCTCTGCAGTTTTAAGAAAGGATTATAAGAAAAAGAAGGTCTAAACTAATGAAAGCTAAGCCATCCAGAAAATGAAATGAGAAATATAACCAGAAACATCAGCTAAAATAGATTAATAAATTCTATGTTTTGCCCTTTTCGAGAGAAAAATTTAATTATATTCAAAACTGACTAAAAAGAACCTAATATTTTGGCAGGAGTGATAGAATCCTTAGTATGAGGGTCTTGTCTAGAGTCTCAAAACTCAAAAACTGAACTAAAGAGAGTACTTAGCAAGATACAAAGAAAGAAACAGAGATCCGACGTTGCTTATAGCAACAGTGAAAGTATATATAGAAAATTTAAGGTTTACATAAAAGTATTCTAAATAACTATTGCTAAATTGTCTAAATGTTCCTAGAATTGTTCCCTCAAACACAGTTATCATTCTGAATATTTTAGAAACTTAATAATTTGTAAAAATAAGGATAAATAAGATGATGTTTCAGTGAAAAATTATTTTCCCTAAATAAAATACATAAGGATTTTCAAACATTAGCTTAAAATATTGTGACTTACCAGATACTTTACCTTCAGTAGATAGGAATAAACTGAGCAACTTAGGACTTTAAGTTCCACTTTCAAAATTTTCACATCTTAAAATCACAACTACAAATGCTTTCAATTGTTGAAAGATGTAAATAAGTATCTAGCAGGATTGTAAAATGTCTTTGATTGCGTTAGACAACCAAAACCTACTGATTTTAATAGATCTGTCTGTTTCAAAATCTCGAGCAGTGTATATTTTGTTCATTAACTGCACATAAAACTATAAAAAAATCTGTTTCCACTGTACTTTTATATTTTTTTTATCTGCTTTTGAAAAAATTATTCTAGAGTCACCTCTAGCCATACGTCTAATCATGAGGAAAATTAAATACTTGCTTACAGTAGTAAATTTAAAATTCTGGTTTGATACTTGATTTTTCCAAGTTTTTCACAATAAAAAAATTTACTTCAAGAAAGAATAAGAAAGATGTTTACTTACTCAAATAATCATTCTATTATAGGCTTTATACAATGGATTTTGACATGGTAAGAGTGTTCTTTTTTTTCCTGTGCCAATTTTTGGTGTAACTGTCATGTCTCAGCTGTAAAACGGCAGATTAGGAATCCTGTAGGCAAGCTCCTCATCATAAGCTGAGCAGACATATTCTGTTGCAGAAAGTAGGTAAGATTTCAGATTTCTAAAGACTAGCAAGCTTCATTTTGTCATACTGCGATAACTATGCCCACATTATTATGTAAATAACAATATTTCAGACAGGCTCAGAAAGGCATGGTAAGAACCATCATGTTCAGAAAGCAATGTCATTGCTAACCTCTAAGGTCATACTAGTCTATTATCAAAGTGTCAGATAACACTGTGTTGATAAGTATATTAGACAAAGTATTACTTTATTATTATATGAACAAACGTCAGTCTTATCTGAATAACTTTCACATTAATTATATTTTCCTCTTTTTTGTGGGTGCATTGTTTCTTTAAATCAGCTAAGAATGGGAAAAAAGAGGCACAATTTTTTGTTGTTGCATTAACTAATAAAACCCTTTAATCAATCTCTCCTTCTGTGTAGGATACAATATCAAAATTAATTGTTTGTATCTCAATGCAATGGAATTCAGTGAAACAGTGTTGTATATTTATCGAGTTTAATCTAGGATTAAATTACTATTACATAAAAATAGAAAATCCTGTTATAAATTATAAATATTTTATCCCTTTTCAATCCCCTTATTCCCTTTACCAGGTGAAAGCTAAAATGAGTCCTTGAAAACCTAGGATAGTACACACTACGTGGTAAACATTCAAAGCAGTACGCTAGAAATCTGTTCTGTGTCTTCTGGTACCATTAAAAGAACTTGCTTTCCTAATTCACAATAAATTGTGCTACAATATTATATAAATATTATATATATATATAAATGTAGTAAAGGCTAAATATGTTATACCATTAGAATTGCATCTCACTAGCAATTATTTCTGCTATGTATTATGACATCTATTTCTTCTGTACTTAGGGTAGCATAAAGCACACTGTATGAGCACTTTCTTGCAATACATTTGTGCAATAGAGGTATTTGCCTCCTAAATAAAACCTCCTAATAGCAGCAACCAGATAGAAAAGTGTTGTCAGGGAAAAAACAAAGAAGGCAAAAAAAATCATCTATACCAAAGCATATACAAAAAATACACTGGACAGTGTAAGAGCTCAATTATACATCCATTGAAATCCTATATATTCTTTCTGCTAATGTCAGTGAATTTGGGCCATAGTCAAGAGAGGTTATATCTCTCACTAGTAAAAGTTGAGCAGAAAGGTAAATAGTGAGTAAATTTAATCAGATTTTTTATAAATTTATCCTGACTGAAGTTTTCATGGCATCAGTAACAAACACTTAAGTATCATGGATGCAGTGACAACCAGAGGGACAGTGACACTACTTACATATTTTTTCTTCCCAGACAGGATGAAAACAGCTGCTTTTTTTCTGCTGGCCATTGCTTCCCCTAGGTCTGTAATCCATCTCTGATGCAGACTAGTGTCAGGGGATTTGGAAAAAAAGTAAAGTAAATCTCACAGCAGGTACTTACAGACCAGTGTAATCACAAGAAAGATTTTATTTTCCTGCCCCTAATTAGTTTGAAAACAGCTTATTACTTGATGGAAAAGGGGAAGCAATGGTAAAGCATTCAAGAGGACTCGCTGTGGATCCAGAGACTGGTGAGAGTGGGCCATGTTCCACTCACCTGCCAAGGCCAGTCACAAACTACCCACGCAGATGTAAATGAGCACCTGGCCACTACAGGTCACCAATTGAGAAAAGCAATAGTTGATACTAGTCACGTTACTTCTGTGATATTTCCTCTGAAAAAATAGTATGCCCCAACCACCTTTTCTCAATTAGTCAACAAGCCTCAAGTATACCTCTTTGCCTTATTTCCCTGCAGCAGAGATACAGTACTGTGCCTTTTCTTCATATCTAGGTTTTTACCTCATTAAACACTCTGAATATGCTTTTATATATTTTTAAACCAGTTTAAAATGAATCTTGATTTAATAATCATGTCTTCCTGTCTCCCCCTGCCTGATTTACTTCAAAAGAAACATCTCTCTTACAATGTCCCCCTGTCTCTACAATTCTATAAAAGGGGCATGATCAATGCAGGAAGGCAGATATACAGAACAAAAGCTCTTATAGAATACCTCCTTTTCCGTTTTAGTAAGGACTGAACTTCAGAAAATTGAAGATGAAATATAAGAAGCTTAAGTTCCAATTATTCCTATGTTTTACCTAAGGCTAGTCAAACAGATGCATTTTTAAGCATCTTTCCCATACTCACATTCAAGTCAGGATCTCACAGTTGCTTGTACTTGTATTTTAGCTCCTGGAGCCTCCTGGGTCCTTCAGAGGAGGCAATAAATTGAATGCAATGTAGCCCATTCCACCCCATCTATGACACATTCCTATCCTTCCCAGTCACTCTCGGGAGAGAGCAGAAGTTTTCCAAGTAGAAGCATTTGTCAAGTTCGTACCCCCATTTAGCTGGGGAGTAACTTCATGCAGTAAGCATCCAATGGGTGTTTCCTCATAATATAAAGGTCCCTTATCTTCCCAGTACAAAACTAAGCAAGATTAAGACCTGAACAATTATAAAGTTTCCTACTTAAAATAAATGTATGGTATTTGAATTTACTCATTGTAAAACTCCATCCGTATTCGATGAATCATTTTCTGGGAAGGTGACAAAAGGAAGAAAGCTTGGGAAAAATACTGTAATACCTACCGCAGGTCTTTAATTTCGTTACTACTCTGATTCTGTGTGATGATTAAACTCTTTTGCCTCCTGCATAGAAGGAGTCTCCTATTTCAAAAGAGATTAAGGCCCCAATGGTAACCTATTTATTTATTTATTTTATTTTACTGAGAATTTTCTTTCCTAAACTTCCTCAGACCTCTAATGTAACATGTAACCTGCTTGCTTTAAAAAAATGACCTTTGCTTTTTCATCACTGGGAAGTGTATCCTGCCATTTCCTCTGATAAGCGTGAGGAAAAACTCTTCTTTGGAACTTAAGTTCTGGCTTTGGTCATAGTTGAAACTTTTGACCTATCTATCCGTCAATGTTAAGGAAACCACAGTACACACAGAAGCATTTGTTTTGCAAAATCAGACCAGGAAAAAGTAACTGCATTATGAAGGACAGAATGTATCAGACATTTTTGCCTAAATACATTTCTAGTTTTAATATTGCAAAGCATCTGTTACCTAAAATGTGATGCCTTATTTCTATTTCTTCTTTCATTTTCTATGGATTAGAGTGAAATGCAACCCTGTAAATTAGTCTGTCAACCCTCTTAATTGTATTAAACAGAAACGAAATGTTTCTTGCAATATTTAAAGTTAAATCAACTTTATTCATAGAGAAAATAACCTATTAGACTCAGATTTCTGTAGATAAATCCCATCTACTGTACTAAGAATATTAATCCTCAAACACAAAACCTCACTTAAATAAACCCACAGTTCTTGCACTTTCTGATGACTGTTTAAGTTGTCATCTCATTAGGGTTAGGAGTTTAGGTCAAAGCCCTACCTATGTTTCAAGTAATCAAATTTTTGTACCTTTCATATCTATTGCTCTGGTAGTTCATAATCAAGAACAACCAGGTAGTTGAGGTTAGAGTTAGAACAGACTGAAATCAAAGTCATTCAGGTGATTCAAAGACAATTAGAAGCAAATCTGAACCGATGGGCTGAGACCAATGGGAT
>NW_010181846.1:0-22120 GCF_000695765.1 Mesitornis unicolor
TGCTCTGGTGAGACCTCACCTGGAGTTCTGCATCCAGCTCTTGAGTCCCCAACACAAAAAGGACAAAGTGCTGTAGTGTGTGCAGAGGAGGGCCATCAAAGGGCTGGAGCACTTCTATGAAGATAGGCTGAGAGAGTTGGGGTTGTTCAGCCTGCAGAAGAGAAGGCTCTGGGGGGACCTTATAGCAACCTTCCAATACCTGAAAGGTGCCTATAAGAAAGCTGGGGAAGAAGTGGTCGCTAGGTCATGTAGTGATAGGACAAGGGGTAATGGTTTTAAACTTGAAAAGGGTAGATTTAGGTTGGATGTTTAGGAAAAAGTTCTACAATATAAGGGTGGTAGATCACTGGAACAGCTTGCCCAGAGAGGTGGTGGAGGCCTCATCCCTGAAGATATTCAAGGTCAGGCTTGATGGGGATCTGAGTAACCTGATCTAGTACCATTGTCCCTGCTTACTGCAGGGGGGTTGGACTAGATGATCTTTAAAGGTCACTTCCAACCCAATACATTCTATGATTCTGTGATTCTATGAAACATTTTTTTTTCCCTAGCAAGGTGCACATCACTAATATTCCTTTATAGAGGTAAAGTTCATCCCTGCAGTCTGTCTACTGTATGATAGCTGACTATCCTTGTAGATTATTTCTCTTTGTGATAGAAAGTAGTTGGTGAAAGTAATTTTACTTACTTGTGGATACAGTACGTTCCAGTTAAAGCACAGATCACATTTTGTCTATTCATCCTTCTGAACACCTAATTTAGCAAAGTATTCAATGGAAGTACAATGTGCCGCATATGAATATCTTAAAAGATAGATTCTGCCCAAAACACCTCGCTGTATCCAACTATGCAGGGACAATAAGATGCTTGAATTGTTAATTCTACCCTAATGGGAACTAACATTATTTTCACACTTACACCTTCTGCTTTTCTTCAAAAACACTGAACTGTATCCTTATGTCTTTTGCACTGTGGGATAAAGAAAAACATTTATTTTGATTCAGCTAGTATGCTCTTAAATTTTAAGTAGTGATAATTATCTGGGCAGCTGATCGTTTTTCAGTGAAAACATATTCTCAAACCTCATGTTGAATTAAGACTTCATCAGTGGAATTTATGAGCTTTGTTTCCCGAACTTTAAAATAAATTGTAACACTTTATAACCCTTGGATATATAAAGTGTTATAACAGTGTTTCAACAGAGAATTCTTTCAATGTTTAGAAAAAAAGGTTTTAGCTAAAATCAAATAGTTTAGGTTGTATTCTAAAGATACATTGTTTTTACATCTCATATTTACAGATATATTTTACTTAAGCAAATGTAACTCTAAGCTCCATAGCACTCTTTGAAATATTAGCTGAACAGCAAGAAAATTATAGAGAATGCTTTGAAAAAAAATGAAACTGCTTTTAATTGAATAAGTGTTCATGAAGAAAGAAATGAATACTATGCCAGTATTTATAGCAGTGCATTCAGGGATCACTAATTTCATTACTTTAGTTCTCTTTGGCAGTGAAAAACCCAGATAGTTATGGCCAGAGTACAAAATAATTGAACTGTTTTCCAGCGCTGGTATTAATAATTTTCATTGCAAGAAGAAAGAAAATAATTCAAACAATGCTGAATTTACCTTGCACATAAATACATTGCAAAGATGTCTCCAATTTATTGAGATAAATAGTTCTGTTATAAAATAATGTTTAGAAAATGAGTAGAAATTACAATTACACCACATGTAGAGGACTAAGAAACCCCAAACCATACCTTATTTCTCTAATCAGGGAAATCTTCGGACAGGGTATTCAAACATAAATGCATCCCCCACTCTTCCCCCCCCTCACCCTTATGCCCAAGAAAAAGAGTCCTACAAAAGAGAAAGAACAATGGAAGAAATCAATCTACAGCATTAATGAAAACAGGGACTAGAAAAGAGATCAAGAAGAGATAAACGAATCATGTTCCATGGTTTAAAATTTCACTCTGCCTGATATTATCTTATTTTCTTCAAGTTTTTAACATCTAAGGAACTACAGACAAAAAAATATGCCTTGTCAGAAAACAAAAAAGTCTCTTTTATATATAGTCAGTGTCCTGGTTTACTGAGACAGAATTTTAGAGTCAGTTTTATGTTGAGGAAAACTGCAATTTTGCAAGGCTTACAATACTCTATTTCATGGGAACAAAGTTGGTGGAACACTTTGGCCAGTCATGGTATGCAAGTTGCCATAGTGATCAAGGACTTCAGTGGTCTTGAGATGGTGAAGAAGTTAGGAGGAACAAAAGACACACAAAAAAAGTGGGGGCTGGAAAAAAAAGCAGTATATAAGCATAATTTGAAATTGTTTACTTAAGCAGAAAAAAGCAAACCTGTTACTACATGCATGTATTAGGAAGTAAGTATTTTGTGGCCTCATGGTGTAGAGTAGATTACATCATTATGCAGAAAATGGAAAGGTTAAAGATTATAATAATTTATCACTTAATCCTCTAAGAAAAATAAACCAATTGCAAAGAATTAACTTTACTTTAGAGAGGGAAATTGAAAGTATCTTAGCGAATAACTAAGAGCTTGAGATAAATCTGGTTTTGTAATATCTGACATCCAGTTTGCTAAAATCAAATACTACTTAATTGAAACCAGAATTCCTGGCCATCATCCTTGATTTTAATTTTCTCATTATAAGGAACAAGAATAACACTGGTGTTTTCAGTTCCAGTAAGAGATTGCATCAAGACCTGCATTTAGTCCTTGAATTTTTTCAGCATTCAGAGAGCAGGTGAAACTGTTCCAAAGAACACATAATGCATTTACCTCTGTGAAATCACTCTGAGTTCTCTCCTATATGCTTTATGAAGCAAGATCTTGCTTTACATTAGTAAGAACACTTAGATGACATCACTTTTAAATATATCTATAAAGGAAGTAATTCAGTTAATGTCCCCTTGGGATTTATTTTTCCTTAATTAATTGCATGCCTGAAATCTTATGCAGATCCTAAGCAGAAAAAGCACCCCTTTTTATTTTTTGTTTTGTTTTGGTTTTAACACCTTTCTTCTTTTAACTTAGCCTATATTCATTAAATATCCTGATGTTCATTTTTCCAATATAAAGAGCAGAGCATTTTCATTAAGCGTATGGACACTTCACTGACTTCTACCCATTTATCTTTTCTAGAATAGATATTCACACACAAATGTTAAAAAGTGCATGTCATTGATTTTTTTACTAACATATCATTGCTTATTTTATATAGTCATATAGTTAGTTTGTATCCATTTTTAAGGGCTTAAAGGTTTAAACTATACTGTATTTACCTTTGGTACATGTCATCACTCATTTTCACCTGTATAATAATGTCCTTAATAATACTGGTACATGTAATTCCTGGCAAGTGCTAGAGTTCTATGAGTTAGCATTTATAATTTATGAATGGAAGGGAAGCTATACTTTAAACATCCTTAATTTAAGGTTTTATTCTCTTTTCCTCCTGTCATTTTTTTAAACATGAAATTGCTTATGGTCTCAAACTATCACAAACATTCTCTTCCATTGCATCAACTACATTGCCAATACAGAATCCACATTTCCAAAAGTCTTTTTTTGTATATTTTTTACACTTCAAAGTCTGGAACATCTTAAAGCAGCTGGCTTTAAAAAGAATGCACACTCAGCACATTCTGAAATCTTTTGAATAGTTTGTAAATTTCCACACAGACATCAAAATAAAAAAAATAAGGCTGATTACTTCAGAGAAACAAAAAGCAAATCCTTTTTCTCCATCACAAGACAAATACCTGCATTAAGAAATTATCCAACTAGAATGTAAAAGTAGCTGAATATGGATTTGAACAAAAATCTCACCCTTCAATATCTTTGAACAATTTAGCTTTACTGGGAAAATGGTATCTGTAGATCCTGTGGAAATATTCTGTTATTTTAAGATCTTTTAAACATGCTTTCACTTTCTATTATACTTTTCTTTCAACTACAGAGAAACATAGCAGGAATAAGCCTTTTTCTGAGAGAATAAACAGGAATATGGTCCTTAATCATCACCATCATCATCTGGCACCACAGACCCTCAAACTTTGCTTGTAACAATACATTTAAAAGAAGTACAGAATTAATTTCCAAGACTGGCTATTAGGAACAGAAAGGTCTCATAATTTGGTCTCTTATACTTGTCAAATACCTGATACATTTCAAAAAGATTTAGCTTTCAATTTATTTAAAAAGTTGAGGAAGCTATTCAGGGCCAACTCAGTTTTTCTCCTGGGCATAGTGGTTATTTTGTTGGGGTTTTTTGTTTCTTTAAATTGCATTCATTGATGTTCCTTTTTTTCATTGTATCCATAGTGACTTCATTTTTCAGTACACTGGTAAAACACTCGGGAAAAAGATACTATGTCATGAAAACTGTTTGTTGCATCAGACTATTAAAATCACAATCTCCACAAAATAAACTTTTGTCAATATAGTGATTTGTTAACTGAATCAGCCTCCTTGAGATTGGTACTATGTTACCCTGTATAGTGTGTGTACAGACTTAGGTAACTATGGACATTATTTAAGGAGGGCACAAAGTTGAGAAGGAACTTGCCAAAGCAAGCTGGAAGCAGATGACAGTAATACAGGTTGGAGTTTAACATCAAATTCAAGCTCGATGCAGGGTGTTCACATATGACTACTCTCATTGGAGCTGTTCTTGCTTGACTGCCTTAGGTACTCAGTGAGCTGTGGCCTTTTTGAAGGGAAGGCCAAAGAAGGAGAATTTCTCTTAGCAGCCCAGCAGTCACAGGAATAAGAGATATCTTTAATGTCTCTGTCCTTCTGTTTTTTATAATGACAAACTATTTACTAGGTTTGTAGAGCAGAAGGGTGTTAACTTTTTTACTCAAATGTCTAAGGCGCTCACCTTCATTCAGTTTCCAGTCCCTGCTTCCCTGAACATTTAATGATCTATACAAAGGTGGGTCTGAAAACAACGGAACATGGTAAGTTAGTTGGGTCAGGGAAACCACACCTCTAATGTAGAAAGCACAATGAAATGGTAGCAATCTTAGCCCACATGAAAGTAATAGAGGACATATTCACAAGAAATTAGAACAAGTATATATGTTCTCTACCAATAATCATGAGACTGGACTGAAAATCCAGCTTAAATCAAATAAACAAATTCGCACGCGCACACACACCCCCCCAAATAATGCAAGATTCATTATAAAATCTGGAGAGCTGGTAAACCTGGTTGCAGCACCTGTGAAAGGTTAGTTAGCACATACACTTACAGGTGTATTACAGAAAGTTGTAGACACAGTACAGACATACAATATTTGCATACAAAACATGCAATGCTGCAGGCACACTACAGGTGGTAGGTATTGCAGCTGTGTTTAATGTTTATCATGTAAATAATAAATTAATTCATTGCTAAATAAACATTCTTAGAAACCAAAATTCCTAACCTGCAGATTAAAGATAGGAAGAATTTATAGCTCAGTACTTCTAACATATCAAAATGTTAGCCATGTTTTGTTTTAACTGCAATTGCTTGATTTTCTTGTGGGTTATTTTTGTACAATTAATATAAGATATGCAAATTAATATCGAATATGCATATATAGGCATTTGCAAAAAATCTGTATACCAAATATTACAAAATATGTTTCAGATTAATGATCTTATCATTTGACTCAAAGCTTTATAGGTACAGTTAAAAAAAATAAAAATATTGGGAATTGTCTAGTATAACTTCCTTTTGTGTACAAAGACATATAAAAAACAATGATTGATTTCTCAAGACAGGTTACCTTTCTGCAAAATGTTTTCTGGGAAAGACAGCGATTTGACTGAGCTAGTCTATGGGTAGCACAGAAAAACATGCAGTAACACTACCATTGCTGTAGATAGTCTGCAGGTAAACTGAGGTCTTCCATTCCCAGTCTCATTTGAAATCTTTAACTCTCAACGCCGAGGGTAGGATTTTCCAACACTAAGTTCTAGCATTGAAATTATCAAAGCTGTAGTAGGGTTTAGTGTTGCAAATCTCAGTCTTGCCAACATAGTATACTTCTGTGGCAGTTCTATATCCAATAGTATAATAAATCAAGATTTTGATTATTTGCCTCAGAATTTGTACAGGTTTTTTTTTCATAAAACAAGATGACTTAGGTTGAGCAAATACTGTATAGATAGCAAATATCAAAACAAGTCAGAAATACTTTGTTTTTATCTTTTGTATCCTCAAGCCTAGATTCATCCAATCCTGATTGTTAATGGAACATGAATATTAGAAAACAGATGGGATATGACAGTGCATATGGAAAATGTTAGGTTTTCTTTTCTATAAAAATTTTTTTTCAACCAAATTCTAACTAGAGTGTTTTAAAAGGTTGGAGCTGAACAGTTAGAAAAGTGACAGTCTTTATATATTGAGTGTCAGAAATAATCTGTTATATTGTTCAAACAGTTTCACTGTTGTTTATACTTTTAATTGTTCAGTAGTACGCACAGAATTTGATTTATATGTCAGAGTTTTTTAGTTAAATGCTTCTATTAGCAGTCTCAATTTCATCTATAGGAAGCTCTTTTAAAATGTCTAACACCTTTAAAATGATTTGTGATTAAGCAATAAAGTGATAAAGTGATTTTATTTATTAAAATATTTGGGGAGTTGCAACTTTAAAGTATTACTCATATAAAAGAAAATATTATTAAACAGTTTCTGATTTTAAAGGCTTTTAATTTTGGGGTAGCCCATTTTTGTTAGTTTGAGAGCTCAGCTTGATTTCACATGTTTTCTTAATTCTAAGAACACCCCACTAACTCATTGAGTATATGGGAAGGCCTAGGACTTCTAAATATCATACCAGAAAATCTTAAACTACAATAATAATAATAATAATAATAGTAATAATAATAATAACAACAACAACAACAAAAATAACAACACTAATAACAATAATAATAATAATAATATAAAATTATAAGACCCAAAACTTTATCAGTAATTGAAGAAATAAAAATTAGATGCTACTCGTAAATCTCTGTGGTGGAATATACTATGTTTTATATGGTAAGCGGTAAATGATGAAAATGAATTATTTAAGTCCTGTATTCCACCCTGTTCTTTGAGGAATAACATACAATATTCCTTTGAAATCAACAGGTCTTCTTCAATGCAGAAGTCCACTCAGCAGGGAGTTATGTAGGCTCTGGGTGACACAAGTGTCTGCTCTTCCCATTTCTGAATACCAAACCAGAAAGGATGCATCAAACTGCTTACAGAATTTGTAAAACATACTAGATTTTGGGACAAAATCTGTATGTCAAAGAAGCAATAATTAAACTGCAGGATCTTTGCAGACAGTGAAAACACTATTTGACAAATTCTGCTTGGCATTTTCTGACCAAGTTTTTATAAGAGAAAGCTGAAGGGTGGCCTCATGGGAGTTTACAACTTTCTCATGGGAGGAAGAAGAGGCAAAGGTGCTGATTTCCTCTCTCTGGTGACCAGTGACAGGACAGGAGGAAATTGAATGAATCCGCATCAGGGAAGTTCAGATCAGACGTTAGGAAAAGGTTCTTCACTGAAGGTTCTTCACAAGTCTGTCACTTGAACAGGTTTCCCAGAGAGATGGTCAGGGCACCAAGACTGTCAGAATTCAAGGAGCGTCAGGATGATGCTCTTAGCAATTTGGTTTAGTCTTAGGTAGTCCTGCAAGAAACAGGGGGTAGGACTCAATTATCCTTGTGTGCCTTCCAACTTGAGGTATTATGTGACTCAAGGACTTCATAGAAGAGCTACCTGAAAAAGTAAAGTGATCTATTTGCATAGGAAGTTAAAAATTTAGGCACCTCTGAATGATCTTTATTATTAAACTTCTAAATCTACACATACTTATAACTTTAGCATGGCCCCTTAAACTTACCTTACCATATAACATATAATTTTGTTTGCAAGGGGAAAGAATACAAATAACATTGTGCCAGAGTACATTTATATTATGTATTGGTTTCCTTGGCTTTCATGGTCTCAACAATATTTGGAAGATGTCACAGCATCCAAAAGCTTCCTCAGCATGGAAAATGCTGTAATTAAGTTCAAATCATGACAAGAAGGAACAGTTTCATTGCATTAGCTGCATAGCTGTATAGTGTAACTCTGTAGTGCTGCATATCTACAGACAAATGCAAATCTACTGTTATGACTCTATTAGAAGTATTTATAACAATTCTGCTGTATTTGATAAATGAAGTCACAGTAATTAGTTTCAGGATCTTATTCTGGCTATAGCATATCCAGTAACAATTTTGAATATGAAATTACATATTTCAAAATGTCAGTTTTGTTACAGTTCCAAATGGAATGCATACTGATTACAGCTACTTTATAAATATAGGTGGCCTAAGAAAATAAAAATAATAATGTTAAAATACTGCACATTGTGGGTTTTGTCAAAATTTTGTTCAATAAATAAAAAAAATTAATAAATAGCATAAAAGTTACTAACCTACTAGCTTTTGTGTATGAAGAATGAGAAAAGCATTTTCTAAAAATGTGGAAGATTTCAGTAGTTGTAAGACTAATATCTATTAAATCTTTTTATCCTTAAGTCTTGAAATAAAACTAGGTATATTTTTAATGATAGCTCTGGGGATTGGCTTTTATGAAATCAAACATTTCAAAGCTCTGCATTGTCTTCCACTGTAGGCATCTTGGAAAGAAAAGAGACAAGCTATTGAGTATTACTAGTTATGGAATCTAGATTAAACCAAAAGAACTGTACAGGTAAAACATCTTTTTTTTATATGAAAGCTGTGTATAACAGTAAAAGCTCTTGTGGCTCTGCTTGTGAAGGTGAGCCTCTGCTACTATCAGATCTTTAGCCTGAATTCAGATCAGCAAAATCACACAGTTTGCAGTTTTATGAATATTCCATTTTCCATTTTCCAGTATGGAATCTTGTAGCAGTGATGAGTTTAATACAATCATCCATGTATTTTCTCATGTGGCAGGGATTACAAGCGACCAGTTGACTATTTTTTTTCCCCCATCTGGCCTTGTTAGACTATTCACACAAAGGTAATATCCACAGACTTCCTGTTCACAGTGACTACACACTGTCTACCATTGAGTGCTCACTTTCTTACTGAAGCTAAGTTTAAACTGAAACAGGACATCTAAGGCTTTTGTACTGCTACAGACAAATCATATCAACACTTGCTCATAAAACTATCCTCACATTTATGTGTAGTTTTATTTAAATGAACAGACCTGCTACTTTAAGGGTTTGCAGCACTAATGCATCAGAACAAACAAAATGTAAAATGTAGTGTGTATATCTAAGTTCTGGCCCTTATTTACTGCCTGTCCTAATAAAACAACTAGAACCCCAAGACTGAGACAGTTTTACTATATATTGGCTATCCCCTCCTAAATTTACACCTCTATGACTTTGTTGCTGTTATGACGTGGTCAGAAGTAGGCATATCATAGCCTATAGTTAAATAAAATGGTAACACATTATTCTTTTAATCTTGCAGTTTAATATCAGAGTTAATCCCATCTTCCTTTATTTATTCCACTCATCTTTCTTTAGTAAATTTGTTAAAAAAATATATTCTTTAAAATTACCACTGATAATTCATTAAACCAGCATCTGTTACTAGCTCATTTTACAACATATTCACATATCTCTGTACAGCCAAGGGAAATTTGTTGCATAAATGGATTTTAAATACACTTTTTGTTCATAAGTATATTTTTACTTCTTATGCCCTCTGCCACAGTGTTCTTGAAGAGTGGGCAGATGCAGAGTCAACTCCTACTATGCCACTGGCAGCTGTTCTCTTTTCTAATGAAGAATTACTGATCAGAGATAACAAAATACAAAAAAATATCTTGATCTAAATGAAGAGCAAAATGGATCAAGGAAGACAAGATGAGAAACTAATAAACAATACTTCATTATTGCCTAACTCTTCCCTTTAAGAAAGGAGAGTGACTTAGCTCTTTTTAATTCAAATTGAGTATACACATTGAGTACCCATATGTTGTTATGAAGCAAAATATAGGTGTTTCTTAATATTTCAGAATACTCCAGTTTAATATCAATGTGTTAAACTGTCCTACTGTCAAACATATGCAGTATTGAAAGCAAAGAGAGGAAAGTAAATTGAACATTCAGCTGTTCACCTCAAATAATGCATTACTGGACAAGAAATGGGTTGATGAGGTTATTCTACTAATACTCAGAATTTTTTGTCACAGTTGTAGGGAGTTATCCACTGATTGTCAAAATTTACAATAACCTGTTAGCTTTAAATAATGAACAAGCACTATAGCAAAAAACAGGTTTTGTTTAAATTTTTCTTATGGCTTAACTATATTTCTAAGTAATACTTTTTTGTCAAAATAAAAACAAAAATAGACAGCAGACAGACAAGCATATACTACACTTGAAAATGCATTTAAAACACAAATTCTAAATGTTTTTGATTCAATGCTCTAATACATGTTCAAGAGTCTATCTTTACCTAAACAAGAGGATGCAGTTCTCTTAACATTTGAAAAGAATCTCAAAAATGTTTTTCTATCCATGTTCCATTTTCTTACTAGGATACACAATGATTATATCGTTGCATTGTATGGACTATTCTTAGTTAAAATATTATAAGTGACATGTCAGTTGATTGGATTAGAATGATTTGTTTATTTATTTTAAATCATCTAGATAGTAATAATCTCTTGCCTGCCTTATAGCAAAACATAGGAGGAAATCATAAGGATTAGGAAACAATTAGTCACATGGACAGAAAATTGGAAAACAAGATTCAGCATGAATAGGTAAGAAAGAAAATAACTCAAAGGAAAATTACCCAGGAATAAAAAAAAAATTGAAATACACATAATACCAGAAGAAATTTGGTAATAAGTGCACCTACAGTAAATTAGGTGTGGATTTGCAGAAATTTGTACCATGAAACAGAAGACCACATTATAAAAGAACCAGGACCACTTAATTCCATGTATGACTGATAAAAAAGTACACACACAACCTGCATTTATTTGTGCATACTAAAATGACTTGAACAAGAACAAAATGTCCCTTCATATATAGCATCGTAGAATGTGTTGGGTTGGAAGGGACCTTTAAAGACCATCTAGTCCAACCCCCCTGCAGTAAGCAGGGACTATGGTACTAGATCAGGTTATTCAGAGCCCCATCAAGCCTGACCTCGATTATCTCCAGGGATGGGGCCTCCACCACCTCTCTGGGCAAGCTGTTCCAGTGATCTACCACCCTTATATTGTAGAACTTTTTCCTAAACATCCAACCTAATTCTACCCTTTTCTAGTTTAAAACCATTACCCCTTATCCTATCGCTACATGACCTAGTGAATGGTTCTTCCTCAGCTTTCTTATAGGCACCTTTCAGGTATTGGAAGGTTGCTATAAGGTCCCCCTGAAGCTTCTCTTCTCCATATTGCTATATGTTTTATAGAAATAGCCTAAAATTACGGAATTTGTGTAAGTAAATTAGCCAGTCAGAGTCAACTGATACACATAGGACACTAACATCATGGAGACTTTTATATATTAAAAATTTAATTGAAATACAAGGGAAAAAAATCAGAAAAAAAGGTCAAGCTGTGGGCCAGACCAGAATCAAACTAAGTACAGTGAACATTCGTAAGTGCTGTCATGTAAAAGAGCAAATCATAACTGATGACAACTCTACAATGACATTAATTCCACAGTTTGGGAAATTTTACTTCCAAGTATGCTGGTCCTATGAACTAAATATGTACTAGCAGTTGGGACATGTTACTTTTTTTTCCTGAAACGTATCTTTTTGCCTAACTTCACTCAAAATGAAACCAATCCTCACACTGCACCACTGCTGTGGAATAGGATGCAAAGCTCTTTACAACATGGCAGTTAGTGGTTTAAAAGCATGCTCTTGTACAAAGTAAAATTCTTACATAGATATGCTAGAAGTCCAGAACTGTGAGAACTAAAATCTAAATTAACTTGTCCTTTTGAGGAACTTTGCTTTTTAGCCTGAAAGCTTTAGATGTTCCTCCAGGCACACTCAGAAATACATTGGCTTTGATAGTGCTAGGTACGTATGAGGTAGGTGTTGAGCTGCAGCTAATCAGTTTCTGAAAATCAAGTATCATTCAACTCACAAAGAGCAGGGAGATCTTCTCAAAGCTTTCACCCCAATGTGGGCAAGAAAGACTCATTTCTTAGTCAGAGCATGTTAAATACCACATATCCTCATGTCCTGATGATGACACGCAAACTCCATGTGTAGTCTACATCTAGGACCTTTGCCTTTTGCTGAAGTCTGGACATTACTTGTAGGAGGTCAAGCCTATCTGGACAAGAGTAATAGCAAACACAGAAAACATGTTTCCATATAAGTGTTTAGAACATCTGACTATGCCACAGAGGCAGGAATAGAAGTGAAAGAGGATCTTGTTCCATGGTATCATAGTATTTTATGCAACTACTGTATGATACACAAAAAAGTAGCCCTGGAACAGGGATCATAATCTGGTATGTACCCCTCCCAAGTACAGAGCTGCTCATAAATATTATTACTTTTTTTGTTTTGTAATAACTTTAGCATGAAGAAAGAACTTGGCAAAGTCAGTGAGCTGGATTTGGCTGTCATTTATCTGAAGGATAATGCAAGCTCATCCCTCACTCAAAAATAATGTACGGTAGTCAATGAAATAAGTTTAATAACTAAGATAATCAGATCAAATTCAACAAGACAGTTGTTTTTTTCTTTATAGTAATAATATCTTGAGGACTAGAACTTTCAAAGTACTTTAACATGGAAGAGTCTTTTAATATATTAATGAATCAGAGGAGAAATTATATGACCCTCAGAAAAAGACCAAACAGATTTTTCATCTGTGTTTGTCATGCACAGCACAAATTCTGAATGCACATCTCAAGGTGCTACAGACACCTCAGTAGGTGCTGAGGGATCTTTGCTAGTTTATCCAACCTTAAGTACACAGTTTAAAAATAATTCATCTGTAAAACATTCCAGATTTTTTTTAATCTACATTACACCCCCAAAGGATCAAAACAGCTGAATTATAAAAGAGGATTAGTAAATTTCTCTGTTTTCTCTATCTACTTAACCACACTGAGTGGTCTACCCCAAAATCTGTCTGCTAGCTATCCAGCTGGCAAGTACAAACTACTGTCTGTTAAAACTACAGCACAGCTGTATGAATGCCATGAAGGATTCTTTTCCTGCATACATCACATCCCAGTTGCTTAACCTCCACTACACTAGGAAGCTGCATGAAACAAATTAAGTACTTAACATGAGTTAATGTGTCACATATTTATGTCCATTTTCTAACAATTTTTTTCTAAAATAAAGAAAATGCCATTGAAATAACACAACACATACATTAGCCAGAAAGCTATCTTGATGATTATGTCTGTACTTTAGCTGTGGTTTATAAGAACTTGTAATAGTGCCTGCAAGTAAAATCCAGATTCCTTCACACTACTTTCACAGAGGTCTAAGGCACTGCACTGAAGATTAACATGAACTATGACTGCTGTTTGTATACTCAGCTAGTTTCACCCTTTGGGTATTCCAGTGTGCTGAGCTTCCCATGAGAGAAAAAAATTTGTCAAAGAGAAATTGCAAGCCACTTACACCTAGTATTTTATTGGTGTTTATTGGAACATACTTACGGAGATTACTAGGTAACAGACACATGAGAAAGAGCAAGTAAACAATTTTCTTTAAAATTGTTCCTTTTTCTGTCACTGGGCATGAACTGAAGTTACTCTTTCTGATAAGATTAATAGTTTTAACATATTGACCATAAAGCTATAGGAAAAAAAAATGTTCTTAGATAACTTACATGGCATCTTTTAGTCATACGGGTTAATCTGCCTTGAGTAACTAGTTGCTGGGCTTTCCACCTTTTCATTCCTCTAGTTTACTTTTGAGGATGAAAGATTGGTAGACAACAGCAGGCAGCACAAGTAAAATATGAAGCATGAAATCTGTTAATAATGACCATTTAAGGAATGCTGCTCTTCTGGCAGATACAGCAGATGGCCAGTATCTGGCCATAATGCAGTGCAGTTAATAAAGAGAAGCTCATAAGGACCAAGGTTTTGCTTGGTGCTAGAATAGCAATGGTTAGCAGGTGAATAATAGTCCGAGGGCTTATTTTGTGTGTGTTGGCCTTTCTGATTGGCAGATTTAATTAATTTTTTTTAATGTCAAGGGTAAAATTATAGATTTTTGTCTTCTCTCCTCATCCTCAAAATTAGGCAACTAACTCAATGCTCAGCTGTCTAAAGTGGTACTCTATCTCCAGGTGCTTAATCTCTGTTTTGTTTGAAGTCAGTAAGTTATACTTCAGAGTTTAGCATTAACTTAATACTTAAGCATTTTAGACCATTCTTTTTAATTTTAAAGTGAATTCAATTTAAATTTCACAGTGTATTCTGATTATTTTTTTAGCCAATTTCTACTACTTAAAAAGATTAAGATCAGTTCCAATTCCATAACTCTATCTCATTTAGAAAATAATATGAAACTGTAATCTTCAAACAGTCCTTTCATTTAATGCAGAATTATATCCATTAAGAGCAAACACACAAGTGTTCTCTTTATATTAGGAACACATCAGTTAGTCACCAAAAAATATACTCAGGTCAGCTGGTACTTTCATTAACAACATGTTAAAAAAAATAAAAAGCAAACTCTAAATGAGATTCATTTAACTGAAAAAGAGTCATATTGCTAAGCCTAATGAGAAGCTGAACATCTGTCACGTCCATAAAAATAAGAAATCCAATGTTGAATTTGGAAGTTACATTTTATATATTACTAATAGAAAAAAATAATATAGTGAATTAACACATCAAATTTTATTTTATATAAGAAACAAATTGTTGTAGGAAATTAAAATGTGAAGTATAGATACAAAATAAAAACTAAAGAGAGTGGTATGAGAAGTATTATGATCTCTTTAGATTTATGCCACATGTGAAATGACATCAACCAAAGATGACTGCTTTCCTATCCCTTTTATTTTTTCTTGTCAGATGCAACATATTTTTTTCTTTTATCTCAAATATGATATTTAAATATTTTATTTTGGAGAAAAATCTGCATACAAGATTTCCTTCACACCTGAGGATATCAGCAAATGCTGATACTACAAATAGTTTATTCTGTATACTGTAAGTATATTTATGATGTAAAGCTGGAAATCTTTTTGTAAGTGATGTAAAGGAAAAAAGTAATTCTTTGTTATGTACAGGAATTATAATATTTATGGATTAAAAGACAAATTTTTAAAGGGAAAATTTCAATTGGCCCTCTGCATGAAAGAAAGAGTCAGTTTACTAACTTTTAACACTTCATTTCTTTTGAGAAGAGTTTCATCCCAGTCACAGAAAATTGTGCTAACCACAAAGTTACAAGCTAAGCTGAAGAAACTGTAAAGGATTGCTTGCTGGGTGCTCTTATTTTGCAGTAAGAGTACAAACACACATGGTTAAAGATAAAATATAAGTCTGAGAAAGCAGAAATCCCTGTCCTAGTGCTAGACACTCACCTGGGTGGGCAGAACCCTTGTTCTCTGAAAATTCTGTATACTTCATCTAACCATTATTCAGCACATATTACTGATTCAGCCTGGGAACACAAACTACAATTCAGGAATCCTGCTTATGATTACAACAGTCAAAGATGGACAATCTTGTATCCCAGCCCAGCAGTTCCATATTCATTTTACACAAGATAGTCACCTGATAATGCTTGGTGGTTAAGGCACTCCCAGGGGTTGTGGGAGTATGAATTTCAAGCCTCTGCTAAATCTAAAAAGACTTGAATCCTAGTTTGCCTGTAGAGCTAAATTCTTCAGTCATTGATCTATGCTGGCATAAGAGAAACCCATACTCTAAGATCTTCTAAGCCATCTGTAAGCTAAAGGAATCAGGGGAGGGAAAAAAACCCAACCAACCAACCAAAAAAAACAAAGCAAAACACAAAACAGAAAGAAAATACCTATTCTGAGAATCCTTGTTCCCAGTTTGGGGATTTTGTCTAATACCAGAGCTTAAGGGTACAGGAAGGTAGCACCAATTTAATGCCTTTGAATGTATCCACCAGTAGGAGTGTAAATGCTCAAAAGATTTGATTCAGCTGAGTTGTTCCGAGGCTATCAGGGACATTTAAAAGACAGATGAGCACCTAAAGAAATGAGATAAACATACCTATCTTCGAAAAAATCATAGCAATAGTATTTATCATACAATAACTGTAGAAATGCCTACTGGGTTAACAGAGTAGCCTTCAAGCAAAAAACATTCCTTACTCTACAATTACAAATGTTCATATGAGGCCTCTGTCTCTTCTTTTGCAAAAATATTCTACTTTTTATCTGTAAGAAATAACAAGAACTTATTTTGCATCTGCCACACCTAATTTCAAGCCTCCTAACTGTTAGCTCATCAAAAAGATGAAACAGGATGTGGCTGAATTTTATAATCATGTTAACTTACATTACACAAAATGTGAAATAAGGTGACCTCACCAGGACCAGGCTTGGGTCAACACTGTATGATCTTGAAAGGCCTGTCTTCTCATGCGTATGAGCTGAAAACTTTCATCCAGAAAACATTTTGAAGTGACTTCTGCTATCTCCGTAGTTTGGAAATTGAGGATGTGCTACTATTTATTCAAAATAGAAGTTATTTTTCTTCCCTTTATTTTTTTTGCAATAAAGAGGAATTGCTAGACCAAAGGCTGACTATCCTATGACAGCTTGTTATCAAGCTGTAGAAACTATAATAAAATGCTTTTTCTACAACTTTTTTTTTACAACTCTTTTTTTTCTACAACTATTTAATAGTAAAACATAATTTAATGGCCTTAAAAGGTAAACTAGAACAATACACTAAGATTAAGAAATTTTTAATTTGCCTAATCATCTATTACATCAGATGGTCACTACTACACTCATATCTCCTTCATATGAGAACATGAAGGGTTATTAATAATAACCAACATTTAAAAAAACCCACAAAACAAACAAACAAAAAAACCCACAGGAAAACTAACACACACCAAAACCACCACAATGGATGCTGATATAATGAGGACATTTCAGACAGTGATCCACCAAATCTCCTTCTGACCTTACTAGTAAACGAAGATTAACTATATTGAAAGAGGAATAGATCTGACGGCAATTTACTGCAACCCATTAGTTGGTATCAATGCAGTGAAGGCCACAAAAATTGAAACATGGTTCATTAGCTGTGTGTGGGTCTTGATAAGCAACTCTGATATCTATGTTCTCTCTGATGACCAGGAACAATCTGCACTGCAGCAACCTGATGACCGTGTTTCAGTCTGTAGTCTATTGACTACTTGCTTCTTAATATGCTACAGATGATACTCTAATAATTCACAAGAAGCTAGGAATAGACAAGAAAGAAAAGCCTCTCATCTGAGCTTCAATCCAAATTACCAAAAAACCAGCTAGATATCTAACTGAAGAAGGTAGGGATGCTGTAGACCATAATAAAACTCTTTTTTCCCCTTCTGAACTTCAGAATGAAACATTTAATTGCAAATAAACAACTAAGGGAATTACAGTGTTTCTACTAGTTAATTTGCTGGAAGAGACCTTAAGATGAGGTTACGGAGAAGTGTGAGGTTCTTGTTGTGATTTAGGTCCAGTGCATAACTGAGCACCACGATGCCCCAAAAAAGGGCTAGTCAAAATAAGGACTGGGAGGGCTTCTCACCACTTAAACAGGTCACAGGCAAAAGACAGACTCATCATAAGGAATTAAAAAGAAATACTAACTTAATTTGTTACCAACATCAGAGTAGAACAATGGGAGTTACAACAAGATTTTAAAAATCAAAACACCTTCCCCTCACCCCTTTCTTCTTCCCAGGCTTAGCTTTTGTTCCTGATTCCTTCACCTTCCCCCTCCACCTTTGCCTTGAGGCGCAGGGGGATGGCAGTGAGGTGTTGCAGTTGGTCTTTTTTCCCACCACACCACGTGCTTTCTCAGGAGTGGTTAAAAAAAACCAAAACCTTAGCCCAGCCTCTCTTTCTCTGTTTCCACATGACCCCCTTTCCATAGGGGAAAAAAGAAAGTCCTCGAAAGTCCAATATGGGTCTGCCCATATTGGCAGCTTCCCTCACATACAAAACTGCTTCAGCCAAAGTCCACAAAACTGCTTCAGCCAAAGTCCACAAAACTGCTTCAGCCAAAGTCCACAAAACTCCAATCTGGGTCTGCCCATGGTCACAGTTCCCTCACACATGACCAGTCAACTCAGCTCTCCCCACGGGTTGCAAAGGGGAAACCTGGGTTCTGTGTCCTCCTTCCTCTCTTTTCTTTCCTTCAAACCGACCTTGGTGTTCTTCAAAGTTGTTCTCCTCGGGTCCCACTCCTTTCTTTGCTGCAGGTCTCTTCTGATGGTTATGGAGATCCCGGCTCTCTCTTTTTCTTTTTTTTTTTCAGGATAAAGCTGCAACAGGGCTTAAGCTTTAAGTTCAGGCCAGGCCAGGCCAGGCCAGGCCAGGCCAGGCCAGGCCAGGCCAGGCCAGGCCTGCACCACCCACACCTGGGGCCACACTGGTCAGGGCTGGTGCCAGAGAGAGGCATGCCCTGCACCCTCCTTAAATACATGAATTAACAAGGGTGCTGATTGGCTTGGCCCTGGTCAGAGGGGGGTCTGACAAAGGCAAAGGGGGAGCGTTTTTTTTTTCAGGTAGCTTCTTAAAGGGCCATCTCCAAAGCTCTTCCCCCGTTACCAAAGACACAACCAAAAACCCCTCACAGAAAACCCAATACAGTTCTTTACTGAAATGCACAATGAGAAATCAAGAGGCAATCACTATTGAAACAGGGGAAGTTCTGACTGAATATGAGGAAACAGAACATAACTAAGGATAACAAACATTGGAACAAGTTGCCAGAAAGGAACCTGTTTTGGGATTTACCAACTGATCAGGGCTCAGTTTGACTTTTTGACTGATCCTATCTTGAGTATGAAGATGGATTTGACAAACACTTTTTTCCGTATGAATTGATTCTTCGGACAAGAGAATGACAACCAAAAACTTCTGAAATGTTCTAATATTGCTTTGTAGATGTATAATCTACATGTATATATGTATAAATTAGATTTTATAAAGAAACAAGAAACTATAAACTCAGTACATCTTATCTAGCACCTGTTGAAGTGATTAAATAATATTTTTGGTTCTCTATAGCCAACAAAGAGAGGCAGATTCCTCCAGAGACTGATTCAGAGACTACAGATTATATGCAATGATATGCCTTTAAGCCACTAAATTCAAGTTCCGTGCTATGAAATATCAAGAATCACTTATTTATACTCCAGTTTTAAACCAAGACCATTTAGATGACAAACAGTAGATCAGGAATGGACAAGCTGATTTTTACATTGTGGATGAGCAATGATAAAGTAAACACTCAGTTTTATATATAAAATGCTTAATAGAAAAGCAAAATTGTAACAAAGCTGTAGAATTTGAATCTTACTGGAATGAAATTATAGCACTAGCAAGCTTTTTTACTCAATATCTGACTGTAATTCTAGTCCTGGTCCTAAATTCTAGCAGCGTAGACGTCTTTTTCCATGGGCAGCAAGTTAATGGTTGTCTGCAGATAATTATAGTGGTTTGGTTTTGTTTTGTTTTGTTTTGTTTTGTTTTGTTTTTAGTTTCAACAGCACTTTAAAAACAGTTACATAAAACTTAAGGCAAACCCTAAGCTCTCAGGCACTTTTGATTCCAGAAGATTATTTTATATATAAATATATATGTATTTATGTAAATAAAATTAAAAACCTATATATTGCTAAATTTATGGAAATTGTCTAAATGCAAAATGATGATGAAGATTATAAATCAAAGCCTTACTATCATCCCTCAAACACCTTTGTGTTTCCTGGAAGGCACACGTTTTTTCATATACCTGCCACCACTGCAGGCTTTTTTTATACTTACTAGTATGCTGTTTTTGTAACTAAGTATTCTGTGAAATGCAAAATATTTATCAGTTTTCCAGAAAAAAGAAACACAGCAAAAATTCTTCCACATGTGAATCATTATTTTCAAGTCATTAAAATAAGCTGTTTTTATCATGTAGCCCCAAAAACTTAAAAGGATCTCATGAATATTCTAAACATTGTCTTGCAAACCTGGCCATTTTATACAAACTTTTTTGTCATCTTTTTTAAAACATGCGTACACAATTAATTTCTGTGACTTATTTTATTAACAAGTGTTTTAAAATTATTTAACTCTACCTCTCCTGAATCAGAAAGCTCTTATTTTGCTTCACTTAGTGTTTTGATAAATAAAACATGTTGTCTCCTTTTTCTTTTCCTAATATAATTATTTCAAAATTGTTTCTACAGTATGATATTTGATTGGCATTTTAAGAAAGTCCTTGGTGATACATCATAATAAATTACCTTTATTATAATAATGATGTTCAAGATGAGTTTTGCGTGGTGCTGCATGGTGGGAAGATGAGAAGAGACAGGTTTAAGCTGAAAGATGTTCCAACTGAAAAAACTCTCTTATGAGGAAAGTCAGGACTAGGTGACCTCCTCAGGGCCATTCCAACCTGAATTATCCTGTATTTCACGGTGTCTAAAAATGTTCAAGTACCACTCAAAGGTTTTTCTAGTCACTGTAAAATTTATGAGCATGACTGCCCGCACTTACGCCCTATGGACATTTTCTGGTGTATATTGAAGATAAGCACATTTTCCTGGTAACTGGAGACCATATAAGCAGACTATTTTCATGAAACACACAGGTGTATTGTTCCTCATCACTGGAACATATACTTTGCAATCAGATATAGCTGAAATCATCATCAGAGTCAAGTTATTACAGGAGAATTAACAGGCACATATATAAACACAAGGAAGAGCAGAGCAAGAAACTATCTTTGATTTGCTTTCATATACAGTCAAAGTAAGAAGTAATCAAATATTTTTCTCCATTTAAGATCAAGTATAATGCCAAAAAAAACATAAAAGGAAAATAATGCTCATTTTTTCTGTATGCTATAGACAAATACATGGTTAGAATTTTTTTTTTGTTAGCAATTTATTGATATTTATCTTGCATTTTCTTAGCATCCATCTTAAGTAGGGAGTTCTGAGGTAAGTTCTGCTTTTCTGGAGAATGTCATAGGTCTACTCTGAACTATACGTGCTATTCCAGTATATCACACTCACCCAATAAAGGTTAAGAGAAAAGACAGTCTTGAAGTTTCTTTTTCTCTTTGAGCCTCAACTAATATGTCTCTCATATTTGGTACACAGGAAAGCATTTAATATAGAACTTGAAAACCACTTCCCAGATAAAGGTGTTTCTGCCCACTTAGTTTAGTTCAGATTAAATTTAAAATCTCATTTTGAAGCTTTCTGGCCACTACCAACTTGGTTTATAATTCTTATATTTTTATTTAAAGAGAGCATTAACCTTGTACTTCAGTGTAACCATGTCCACACTAGGACCACATACTGCAAATCAAAAATCTCTGTAAAAAAAAATTTTAAAGAGCCCATTGGAGTTAGTTTCTTATGTTTTAAGAAGATAATTGAATATAAGATAAGTAATTATTTAAAACAAACAAAAAACAAACAAAAAAACAAACAGTTGAACAATTATTAAATTAACTAAAAGCTTCATAAAGTGAAAATTTAGCCTCCTTCAAATTGCTATAATAATAAAGTTCCCAAACAAAGATTTGCAAAAGTTTGTGTTAATGGAGAAAGATTTCTTCCTGTCAACTATACAGTAACTTGAAGAGATAATGTATTTTACTGACCATAACTGTAAGTTAAAAATAATCTTAAAAATAAGTTTTACTGACATCTGTGGAATGGTTTAGTTTTGATAAAGAGTTTCTAAGTTCCTGCTGTAATTCCTTCACTTGTTATGTTACGGAGCTTTTTGTATAGAGCTTAACAAAGTCTGAGAATCCTTTGTACAGCAGAAAAGTTGTACGACTGCATAAAATGCAAAGCAGGAA
>NW_010181846.1:22151-57671 GCF_000695765.1 Mesitornis unicolor
GCACTTTGGAAAACTCTGTTCCTTATTTTAAGTACTTTAAAAGTTTTAATCATTGCAGATAAAAAAGTTTATCTCCATCCCAAATTATACGGTCTTTAGATATACACCATACTGCCATATACAGCTCTGCTGAAGCAGAGAAATATTATGACATTGTTACACCTCTTTTAGGAACTGCAGTTTAAGACTTCTCACTATACATTGTGAAAAGATAGTAAACATTGTACAAGGGATAGTAAAGTCTCACCATGCTTTGGAACATTAAATATAGCTAAGCAAAACAAAAGTAGAAAAAAATTTGCATCTTGTTCTGATAATCATGTCAGAAAAAATTATGTGAGTGGGAGAACTGAAAATGATGTGTTCTTTAGATCACTACGTACTCATGTGGTGGAAAAATTCTCTAACATACATTTGACAACTTTACAAAATACATATATGTATATTCACACGTGTGAAATATTTCTCAGAAAATTTAAGAAAGAATAAAATAGACTTAGTAGAGGAGTTTAGGATCTACTATAGTGATTCTCTTAATGGTGACACCTTTATGCTCCAAAAGATGTGTTTGTAGATCAGTTGTTTTCTCTGGGGAGAAGAGGTCTGTGTATATGGGGGGTGGTGGTTAACAGAAACCATTCTTTGACATTATCTATGGAAATATTACAGTTTGTAGGTTGTTTCTACACTTGCAAAGTTGCAAACAATGAAACTCAGTATCCTGATATCAGAATACTTGCAGAAGGAATATTGCACATAATCAGTGATCAGTTCTAAAATTTGTAATAGTAAAGTTTAAAAAGAGAGACATGAGAGAAAATCAAGAGAAATTCAGTGTATGATCAGTTACTCCATCAGTAATGTGAACTAATATGCAGGCAAGCTCAAGCATTCAGTGAAAAATCCCATTTTCCATTCAGTAGCCAAAATAAACATATATGTGGAAGAAAAAATTAGGGAGAAAGATAAGCCATGCATGTCTCTTTCTGAAGAAAAGTGTATGCTAGATATGTCATTGCTATATAAGTTTCCCAAAAGAGTTAATCCATGTAAAAGTGATTGTTTTTTTGATGCCAAGGGCAATGAGACTTTAAACAATCTGCTGAGTAAGCATGGGTCACATAAGTTAAAGGTGTCCGGAGCCAGATTGAAGTCATTTTTTCTAGGGCAAAAATTAGAAAAGAAAATAATAAAAGACAAACAAAAAAAATGCACTCATATATCTGTTTTCATATCTAGCAAGTTTTTTAAAGATGTTAGAGTTAAGGATACACTAGTACAAGCATGTTTGCATGACAAGATAAACATCTAGCTCTATTTTTCAAAAACTATATGGGAAATGAGGAAGAAAAAAGGTAATAGCAGAATGCAACCTATAAATACCATGCAATCAATTAACTTGCATTGTTTATGAATCATTAATTCAGAAAATCGTGTTAATAACACAGCTATCTTCAACAGTAAATAGGTAATTTCAGTAAATGGAGGCAAATGTATATCTTCATGTTTCTTTTCAAAATATAATAGAACTTGGCTACAGTAATTGATAATATGAAATATCTCATGACAAGCCTCACAGTGTAAGCTTAGTCAACATCGGGTATGATCTAGACTTGGAAGTCCTAATCTTGACAGACTGGATTTAGGCATGAAGCCAGAAGTGGTGAATCACTCCGCATCTCATCAATCTGATACTGTTACATCAGAAGTTGGGGTAAGGAGTTTTAAAGCACCTAATAGGCACACTTTAACACAGAACTAAATTGAAATTTCCATTGTTAACACAGTCATATCTTGATTAACCTCTAAGTTGTTGTAACTGTATGTATTAAATTGATTATTGTATATATTGAATGTATCTCTATATGTTAAATGAGATGATACTTCAGGGAAGAGGTCTCTCACTTGGAAACAACAGAAATAATTTCTAGTCACAGAAAACTGTATAGATTTATCTTTTTGTTAGCATGGAAATCTTACTACAGTAACAGGACTACTATGAAATTTATTCAAATAGTTTGAATAAATCAATCAACAGCGAATACCTGCAACAATAAAATAATTCAGAGAGAACAATACATATGGCAGAATGACTTCTTGATGTAATTAAAGCAGAAACTGCCTTGAAAGAAAGCTGAACATTGCTAGCAGTACAACAGAAAAACAGTCAGACTACTAGTATGAATATAAGATTTTCAAACTTACTTTTGGACAAATTTTGTCTTAATTCATATGTCTCATACATATTATTTCCTCCTGTAGCACAACCAACAGTCAAAACTAAAGCAACTTCAGAAAAGAAAGCCTTCTGCTATTGCACACACAAATCTTTCTCTTTCATACAGATTTTCATTTTAATCTGAGAGTATCTGAGTAAATTACAAAAACATCTACATAGTTAGAGCCTTGCTTATGCTATGAGAAAACCTGAACAGTTCAATTTACAGGTGAAACAGAACTTAATAGTCTGAGTCTCTAATACCAACAAGAACTTTGCACCTGAATAAACAACACTTATGTTACAGTCCATCGGTAGTTGTCTTGCAGTTTTCAGAATTCCTGACTGTTAGACATTAAAATTCTCCAAACAGACTCATGGCACATGGTAAATGTATCACCAAAAACAGAAATCCATCAGAAGGCAAAAACTAGTGAGCATGCAAGTATAGAAATTTGCACAGAAACAAATTTGCACAAACAGATTTGGGCAGTTTAAGAGCACAATAAGGACAAACCCATGTTTGTAAGTAATTTCTATAAGTAAAAAAACCAACAAAACAAAAAAAAAACCAAACCTGCTAACATGGAATTATCTTGAAACATCAGACCTTCTTCATACTTGACAGCAATACCATTATTTCTTTGTAAATTATACTCTTCACAGTGCAATGTAAGGAAAGGGAAACACAGTTTCCTGTCCTCTAAGTCTTCAAAATTGTGTGTAGGTAACTAATTTGTATTCCAGGGTGAGCAGCAGCTGCCCTGTGATTGAGCCTGGAAGCATTCTGTGTATCATTCTGGTCATCACTTTATGGGTTGGAATGTCCTGGTTTGAGCTAAATAGAACTACTTTTCTATTTAGTGATTTTACTTTTCAGCTCAGTCTCTTTTAAGTGGCTGAACTTGCCAAAACTAAAGGCATTGTTTTTCCAGAAGATACAATATAATATTGCACTTATCAATGAGATGATTAAATCTGTCCATTTTCATTTTCCAATCGTTCTTGAGATTCTCAAAGCAAACAGCTAGATACTGCCTTAACTGAGCGAGCCAGAATTCGAACTATTCAGGCAAACTGATAAAATCCTGTTGAGCCCCATGTTGAGCATCAATAAATCTGTCATGGTTTTTTCTTCTTCTGGGGAAGAGAAAGGAGAATAAGGGAGAGAGACGTTACAGGTTGGAAAATAAAACTAAGAGATTTAATAAAACAATAATATTAATACTACAGGATAATAATGTAAATAGGAAAATAATGAAATATATACAAAATATGTACAAATATATATAGAAAACCAATATAAAATCCTCCCCCCACTCTCCCCACAATGACGTGGAGCCAGACACTGGAGAATGTCGCAGACCAAACTCAGCAGCAATGGGAGCAGGATGCAGGAACATATGAATCAGGATCAGAGGCAGACGAACTAGCAGGGTTCTGCTCAGACCTCAGCCACTGCAGGATTGAGACTCCAAGGGCTCCAAGATGGAAGAAGGGTCGAGACCCTCGTGATCCCACGGCTTCATACCGAGTATGACGTATGTGGGATGGAATACCTAGTTGGTCAGTTTTGGGTCCATTTCCCCCCATAGGCACAGACACGGCACCCATGATGAGACAACTGACCTTGAGCTTATCTTCCAGCAGCACATACTGGAAAAACAGTGCCTTTAGTTTCATCAAGTTCAGCCACTTAAAAGAGACTGAGCTGAAAAGTAAAATCACTAAATAGAAAATTGGTTCTATTTAGCTCAAACCAGGACATTGGGAGGTGCTAGAAGGACCTGTAGCACCTTCTGCTGACATCTTTCCTACTGGTTGATAGTTCCTTTTTTAAGTATCTGAAGCACCAGTGGGGTTTTCCTTTCATAGGCAGTTTCATGTAAGTATTTTGGTTTATTTATACGATAAATGCCTATTTTTTTGTATATTCTATGTTACTTCATGAACCTTTTGCCATGGAAAGATTATTACACAAAATGGGAAAAAAAAAGAGTATTCTGATTTGGCTTTTTAGCCAGGATTAATTTGAATTCTTCCTTTTCAAACTTTGATAGTTGAACCTTCAGTTTAAGTTACATACTGGTGCGTATTTCAGAGCATGACTTTTGAGCATTATATATGCATACATGTATATGCATTGGGTACAATTTAAAAAGTCAGTATGTGCTGGAATTCATTACCTTAAGCTACTTCTGATACCAAAATGGGATGACTTTTGGTAAATGTTGTCAACTGAAAGCAGACTACCACATCTGCTGTTTGGTATGAATACAAAGGTTTTAAACATTAAGAGTGACTGGAAAGTTTCCCTACCATTCTTTATGTAGACTAAGTCTTTGCAGCCATTTTCATGTTTAAAAGCTTTATTTTCGACTCAGAGTATAACTGACTAAAATGCTCAAACATACTCTTGAAAATAAAAAATAATCTTTTAAACATATAAAAATATCTATAGTGCTCTCCATCAGCATGAGACACATCAAAGATGAGTTAAAACTGATAAAGTAAAAAAGTAGATTAAAAATAGGTTGTCATAGAACTGTATTTCACTTCCTACTTCCAAGTAAGACATACTCTTCATTTTACAGAGGTATGCTCCATAAAGAAGTGAAAATGAAATTACTTTCAATTAGAGATGTAATTGAATCACAATTTTAAACAAAGATTACTCCATACCTTTAGAAATACCTCTGTACAATATCCGCTTCATTTAAACATAATCTCAGAAATTACTGTGTTTTATGAGAAGTCCTTTTGTATACCACAGAATTAAAATACTAATCCAATTATTTTATGAGTTTGTTCTAGAAGAGAACTCCTATTCCCTTAAAAGCATTTGTATTTTCTAAGTCTTAGTCTTCCAAAATAGGTTTTAGGACATACTTATGTACATCTGAAGTACATTTTTAAGAGGAAAAAAAATTCTAAGTAATCCTAACATCTATTTTATTATGAAGAAAACCTACTGAGCTCTTGAAACTTCTTATCTGAGGGACTTTAAAAAAATAATTATAATTTCACAGTTCTTGTGGAATTTTTCTAATCTTTCAACATCCTTGTAAAATCTTGCATACTAAAGTCTTACAAGAATCTGAACATGCAGATCAGATATCAGGATTCCTACAAACTATACAACAAGAATTACAAGACCTACAAAAATTACATTTCTTTAGTATATTTTTTTCTTCTGAGTTAATGAAATTTGTATTCCTCTCTGCATTATGTCACACTTTCAGGTACAGAACAATCCTTCCCTCAACCCTACTGCCTCCCATAAAAGAAGAAAAGGAACTTGAAGAAACTTCAAATAGAATTTCCCTGTTTCCCATGTAAATATTCTAATAATCAGTCAGTAAAAAGAATATTAAATTATAATTATACACAGTATAAAATTTGGTCTTGTTTACCACTGTATTCCTATCATTTCCAAATAATTTATTTTTATGAAATAAAAAAGCTAACCAAAATCACCAAAAATGTACCGATCATAAATATAAAATTCAGTGCTCTTTATCCCACATGAAAGGAAATATCTCATTCCACTCTAGTTTATGAGTGCAAGCTAAAAAAAACTGAGGCACTGTAGGTGTGTTCAGAGTTTTATATTGGTTAGTTCTGGACAGCTCACTCAGCACATGTATTTGTTTTTTGTTTCCCTAGTTAGTTAATTTATTTGTTTAGGGTTACCGACGTAAAATACAAAGCTCTAAGTTTGGAAGTCTCTTCTTGATGGTTGCCCAAGAAGCAGAGTTTATAAGTATCTCCTTTTCTTCCTGTCTTCTACTAGCTCTGGCTTCTATGCCACTGGCCTAGTTTGTTCTCCTTGATTTATTCTTTCAGCATTTATTTTTCTTTCAGCATTTCCCATAATGTTAATTTTAATAAACTTGGTATTAATAATACCATGTTCAGTAAGTCTTGATCAGTTTGATACTTGTTTTCTTACATAAATTAACTATGCCTTAAGTATGACAATTATTTTGATACAAAGACTACTTGCATGACTTCTAGAGGTCCTCTTACTCTCTCTGTCTGTAATTAAAAATGACACTTTCGCTTCTCACATTTTTCTGTAAGGGAGGAAACACAAAGGTGTGAGCCAACAAAATTATTATCCTAGTAGTAGATGCTAGAACCCCACAGGGAGTTTCAGGTTAATTACTGATGACTCACTGGGACAGCTGTAGCTCATTACATTCAACATTGAATGTAAAGGAATAAAAGGAATAATCTTCTAGAAGCTCTAGTGGTCTGAGGATAGGTACTGTGGGAATGAATTGCACAAGCTGGTACTGAAGCCAAGGGAAAAGGCTTGGGCTAAAAGTCTTGGCTGGAAACATTTGGCTCTACTTTGTTTTGCTGCTTGTCAGAGCCAAGCACAGTGATAATGAGCATGGCCTTCATTTAGAGATGTGAAAGAGCCCTGCTTTTCTCTAAGCAAAACAAGCAGTATATGAAAGTATGTAACTATAAGCAAACAATGGACAGGAATGCTGGCTCTACCTAGGTTGCATGGTTAAACTTGGCTTCATCACAGCATAGATGTTTGACTCACCCCATGCTATTATTGTTGGTTCTGTGGTCAGGTGAAGGTTCTAGTTGGAAAGCAATATATCTCAAACTAATTAGTTGGCAGAAGGCAGCTGTGATTACTATCTTTCAGTAATGTCATGTGTTTTAACCTGCTTAGTGCTGATAATAGTCTCTGCTAAATCACTTAATTTTATAAGCTAGCAACCAAAACACTACAGCTTACTTTAAAGCATTTGTAGAACAAAGTAGGATTGTTCATTTAGGCATGTAGTAGTCTCAATTTCTGTCTCGTGATTGCTGTTGTCTCATAGTCCAGATAAAAACATTTGACTTGTACTTTTTTCATCTACTTCATGCAAACCATTTTTTACTTGTATAAGCTTTCTCTATATATAAATATATATGTATATACACACAGACATTTGTACATGTTACACATGGACTTGCCTGTGTTAGGAACAACTTGGCTAGAAGACCGCATATGCAAGTCTTCACCTACAACCTTCCGAACGTTTTGCAAGTCTGAACTTTAATATTAGCTAGCAAAAAGAGAAAAAAAAAAAGATTTAAGCTTGATCTCACAGGTATAGGAAAACAAAAAAGCACTGAAGCATTGACTTGGATATCACTGATCCTGGTTGGTTGAAGATTTGAACCACAAAACATTTTGTACTTAGAAATTTGGATTACCTCATAGCCCTGAGACGGAAAAACCTAGAGGCATAAGGACAAAAGGAATGAACTGGCTGCACAATCATAGTTCCTGTCTGTCTCACAGCAGAGGTGTAGAAATTGGCTTTCCTTTTATGGTAGTGGCTCAACAAATTTATAACATGAAGTATAACATGATAAAGTTGTCTGTGAGAGAATGTTACTGCTGAGTGGGAGGCCTCTTCTAGTACTTACAGTCTCTTTTTTTAGGAAAAAGAAATAAATCCCAAAGATAATATTTTTTTAAAGGGTATTTACATCTAAAGCATATTTTGTTGTTGTAGTTTCCTTCAGTAAAGCTATGCAGCATGAAATAAATGCTTCCTGTATCTTTTAAGTATGTTTTTATTCCAAATTATTTGACTGTGAATAATACTGAAAACAAAAACTAGTTAAGTTAGAGTAAGTTTCAATTTTTATCAGAAATTTACAAAAATCTGAGCTTTACAATTATATTCTGAATGGAATATCCTTAACAAATAGATCTGGAAAACTTACTATGGAAAAAAAATCCTAGAAAATTTGTTTAGAAAATAGATCTGATTTCCTCTCTTCTTCTGTTTTTCCCTGCACACAATATTCTATTGTGTTACATGAAAAAAATATTTGAAATTAAAATATAATAGTTCTAGTATGAAGGGACAGACCTACAACATTCATCTAGTCCAAACAGAAGTTAAAGCACATTATTAAGGGCCTTGTCCAAACGCCTCTTAAACACTGACAGTCATGGGGCATCAACCATCTCTAGTAAGCCTGTTCCAGTGTTTGACTACCTCCTCAGTAAAGAATGCTTCCAAATATCAAGTCTGAACCTCCTTTGACGCAGCATTGACTCATTTCCACATGTCCTATCCCTGGATACCAGGGAGAATAGCTCAGCATCTCTCTCTCCACTTCCCCACCTCAGGAAGCTGTAGAGCGCCACAAAGTCACCCCTCGGCCTTCTTTTCTCCTAAGAATAGACAATAGGAAATGATTCAGCAAAGCAAAAAATCAGGTGATCTACTAGATCTTATGTGTAACAGTACTTTTTCATGGTAGATTTGGTTAGGGCAGTTACAAAGGAAAAGCTATTATCTTTATGTTAGTTTTTGCTCTGAAGTTTTAATTTTCAGTGCTCTAAACAAATTGGAAAAAAACCCCTTTTTTACAGGTATTTCCATTTGATATTAATAGTTTGCATGATATTTTACTGTAAGGCAGGAAATCACCATGCAGTGACATAAATATTTCTCTTGCATCATGTCCTACTGTTTTATTTTTATACCCCTAAAAGGCCAATAACCTACATGAAATATTATCATCATGAGGTGATGGTAACACTCACAAGACACATAAGTATTTTGCCATTTATTATAGTTGAAATAAAATAATTTCCTTATCATTAGTATAATCAACTACTGACTACAAAATCTTTCTTGAACAAGGATAAAAGAAGTCCATAGGGTTTCCAAACATACACAGCTACCAAATGTAACTAGAAATTTTTAAAAACATTGGTTTTCCAGAGAGGAAAGGTATATTATAAATTAATTTGATCTCCCCTTCATTTTTTCACATAATACTAAAATAAAGGAAAATAATACAATTAAGTAAAAAGTTAATTCTAAAAATTATGTCATTTGTCAAAAAAACAAACCACATTAGTAGTGAAATAATGTAAAAATAGGAGAAAAAGAAAGGATTGGAAAGTCTTAAGATCTCAATACTATGCATAAGCAAGAAAGCTAAGATAATGGAAGAATATACTGTAGGTTATTATCACCTGCAATACTAATGAGGAATAATCTGTTTCATATATGGAATTCAATTCTAGAGAAATGAATTATTTAAATGAGGTTTGACTAACACAAAATTTCTGTAATTATTTTCAGCATAAAAAAGCCCAACCAAACAAAAAAATATACTTTTAGAATGCTGATATCTCCTAAGAATTCAGGTTCCCTGAAAGTATTTTTTTCTATTTTTTAAAAGTTATTTTATTTTTATTTTTTTTTAACTATCTCTACTGAAGGATTAAAAAATACCACCTTGAGTGCAGGAAATTTTTATAAACTATTATTTTAAAGAAGCAAAAATGTAGAACAGTAAGTTAGCTTTCCTCTACATGACAACAGTTTTAATTCTTTCACCAGGGCTGTGATCCTATAAGCAGTTACATAAATAATTAAATAATGATAGCAAGGTTCATGGTAAAGATGCACTAGGAAGGGAAGTGTGTATGTTCTTCTGGAATCAGAGCTACATCTACCACTCAAGGAAAACAAACTATTCTAATTCAACAGAATAGATGGAATAGAAAAACACTGCAGTGTAAACCAAAGTATCTATGTTTGAAATAAATAAAATACATTTTCTTTTAAAAACTGCATAATGAAGCATTTAATGAAAGTTTTTTTCTTTAGATTATGATTATTCTTGGCTTGCTGAGCTTAACCTTTAACTTACTGTAACTTAAATAATTTAAAATGCTAGATTTATGACACTTTAACATGTAGAAAAAAACATAATAATAAAAAGTATAATCCTAATACAACTACAAAATTTCCTTTTCATTATTTCCAGCTAAAGAATCTCATTTATTATAATTAACGCTGGAAAGTTACTTTTGTTGAAGTCATTTTCACATTAGTGGTTAAACTGTTGTCATATAATTATCTACTGCAAGTTTATTTCTTATCACAATTATAAAAATTAAAAACCTAAAGCTCTGTTGGCTAATATGTTTCTGACAGGTATGCAGAAGACATAGGATCTTTCAACTTATTAAAAACCTAAAATGAAACACAAATCTACTTCTCTAAAACACTGAAAGTTAGTTTCACTAATACACATCTTCACTGATGTCCTTGCTTCTTGTTTTGAACTCCAACACTATCAGAGAATAGACTACCACTTTTATCAGAAAGCTTCAAATATGTTTTTAAAGCATCTACAAAGATGAGTTAACATTGTCTTAATTACAGTGTAAGCTATTTCTTCATGCATAACAAAATTGTATTTAAGGCTACTAAAACATTCAGCAAAATAACCTGCATAACTAACTAGCAATAGTTCTCCTATATATTACACTAAAGATAAGCTGTTGTTCAACAGGTTATTTTTTCTAAGTACCTAAAATACAAACACTTCTCCCGATTCTCCTGAAAACTATTGCATTGCATGGAAATTCAGTGTTAAACTTAAGGCTTTTTAGGGATGCTACATGAGTAGTGGAAACTTCGTGAACTTCTTCCTCCCACCCTAGATACTAGATATACTTGTTACAAATAAAGAAACTCTTCTGGAAAACAAAAAAAACAAAACAAAACCCAGAACAAAAAACCAGCAGCATGTCTGAATTAAGCATTGCCAGTTCACTTCTAAATCAATAGGACAGGCATGTAGAGATTAGCTTATTTAATACGCTTTTCTTCTCTCTATGGCAAGATATTTATTTGGTGAAATGAATGTATTAGGCCACATAAAGCCACATAAGCTACTGTTTTCTTCAGTTTATTTTTTTTTCTTTGTTCAAAATTATGTCATTGGAAATGTTGACATTATGTACTGGAAAACACAGTGAATATAAAGATTATTAGGATGATGAGAACAGTGAGGGTAAAGGTTAAGTTTAATATAAAACTTGGAAGTAACATACCTGAAAGTTGCAATTATCAGGAGCTTTCCCTTTGAGAAGCTCACTGGTATTTATGAAGAAATTCCTATTAATTTTATGAAATGGATTTTGCATCTGCGTTATAATTAACAATTTTTTTTTTGCTGTCTCACTGACTGTGGCAGAGTTGAAAGCAGGACATAGATGCTCCAGCTCTCAGTGTCTATTCCCATTCATACTATGAAATGAACTCTTAAATTATACTCAAAGGCAGAAACAGTTTATTTCTTGTTTTCATTCTCTCATTTCAACACAGGAAGGGTCTTTGCAAGACAGTCCTGCTAAGGTGATAAAAATAATTCTCTCTGCTTACCTATAGTAGTAACTGCAAAGATTTCAAAGACCGTCCAGAGGTTAGAAAATAAACTAAAACTTACATAAAACTCTTATCGGCTAGAAAGCTGAGCAAAGGCAAAATAAATAGTTCTCTTTATGCCTTCCATAAAAATAACTAGTTCTCTTTATGCTTTCCATAGAAATAATTTGTAAAGTATCTTAAATTTATCGTTCTTTTCAGGTTCTATGCCAGTGATAAGAGGCTTGAAAGGCACAGACATTGCATATTTTGCCAGATTTTCCATGACACAAAACACTACAATTCTCACTAATGTCATCAATGTAAAAAAGAAAAAGTCACACTACTTCAGAACTGACTATATGGAAGACAGTCAGTCTTCCTGACTGAAGCTAAGACTGATGGAATTAAAAATGTGGGTTTTTTTTTACAATAGACACAAGGCATTATTGTATAGCAAGAAAAATTCAAAATAAAATTATCTTTACTTATCATCTCCATGAACTGCAGATTTTTCTTCTCTGCTTCCCAGAGTGTCTTGTGGCACAGATAAAAGTGCCAACTTGCACAGTTTTGTTATTTTTGCTAAAGTCACATCTCTGGGAGTTATGAGAAACACACACACACACACACACACACACACACACACAAATCTAGCTTTCAGGTATTACAAATGAAGCACAGAAATGTCGGTGGGGGGAAGAAGGTAAATAAAAACTCTCACAAATTTGTATGTGTTTATATGTTGCTTTGAAGTCAATCTATTGTCTGTTTTTCTTATGGGGGCTTTCCATTATTTCTGACATTAATATTCTATTACATATGTTAGCAGCTCAAGACTTGTAGGATTTAGACAATGTGTTCTAGCCTAGAGTTAGTATTTGGCCCAAAGTGTCTGTAATTAAATAAGCATAAAATATAAAAGGTTCAGGTATTTCTTACCATTCTACATCTCAACTGATAGCACTAGTTACAATCTAGTCATCTGCAACCCATAAATAATGACTTGCCTGGTTGAAGAGTTTCTACTTGCAGTGTTTTCACTATGTCTGATTATGAAGTGTAAGTTAAGTGAAAAGGAGTTGCAAAAAATATAGAGCGTGAAGGATGGAACTATAGTTAGCTGTTTCTAATGGTTGCAAATACCTTCTTTACACAATTGTTATACTAGCTTGGATAAAGTTTTAATCTATCTCCTTATAGCTGAATCTTAAGAAATACTGTATGCTTAAATATTTTATCTCTGATGCAAACTCTAGTTTTAGAGAAATAAAAATTATTATGGTAGCACTGTGTTAAAGAAATTTTAGTCCTGTGTGAGATGTGGAAAGTTAAGAGTAACTCAGATTTAGACTATCTAAATGAGTTCATGGCATAATTGTTGTGAATGAATAATCCCTTTGGGCTTAGTAGTGAAAGAAATTATGCAGGCAAGTCCCAGAAAGCCTTCTTAATGTTCAAGACAACTGGGATTTCAAGACCAGGTTATGGGGTATAATGCACGGATTCTCTCTCTCCAATAATACGTCAGTGAACACAGCAAAAACATTTAAAAAGGCACTTTTAATGGGTTTTCTTCATATTTGATTGTTCTCTCAAGACCTATTTGGAAACTGCATTGTATACATTTTATATGCATACTTATGTGTATTTATATAATTGGACAAAGATGGGATTATTTATCAAATAAGTAATCAAGGCACTGGGAAAATCACAGCACAACACAGCTTCAAGAGATGTTTGTGAAAGAAAATAGTGAACCAACATGATAAAATTTATGAAAGACAGTTCCTTTCTGTGGGAGAGTAGAATTAGTTGAAAATCTTGAGACTAGATAAAATGAATTTGTTTATTCCATTTTTTTCCCACTCTTTCTTGGCAGAGAACCACTGAATTTATTTTCAGCTAAGAATACAAACACTCCTGAGTTCCACTACTATGAAGTACCATTACTTTCCAGGAGACAACAGTTAGCAGTTTTTAATTGTAGTAGCATTACAAAACTTCTTTATATTAGGGTCATCTGAACTTGAAAGAGTGCCTCCACTTAAGAACATTTAAAATAACATTAATAGAAGTGCTAGGAAATATAGGAACCAATTCAGCTTTGAAACTTATGCCCTGACTAATCTCCTTCATTAGTATTCTGTTTAGTAAAACTATTTTAATCCATCATTGAAATTCAGTCCTAGATGGATTTTCTATTCCCTCATAAACTTACTGCTGATGGGAATTGCCAGGTTGTGAGTATATAGAACACTCTGTTTGTGTTATAAAGCCAGCCTAGACAGTGCCATTTGGCAGCCATTGGCATTCAAAGACTAAAGACTTTGTATCAGATCCTTTTTCTTTAGCTGTTCTTAGCTATCCTCTTTCCTTAGCTGACAGTCTCGACCAGAACGTTAGCTGATGCTTTTGGGGGGTATAAGCACATCTTCAGTGGGTAACACTCTTCAAGTTGCAACTCATTTTACACAAGCCACCTAATTGTCACCTGTGAGTAATGACTTTCTAGCACTACTGATCTGGGCTTGATTAAATTCTTTTACTATTTATCTTCATGGTAATTAAAAAAAAAAAGGGATTTTCAGCACAGTTTGTTTATTTAGGCCTTTCTGAAAAAGCACTTTCTAAAAGTCAGTTAGATATGGCAGGACAAACAACATTACCAGAGAGGAAATAACTGTTAAATAAAATATTTTAGTTTTATAACTTCCTTAATTTTCTCAACTAATACAGCATTTATCAACAAATTTCAGTATAAGTTCTTCATGTTTTGGAAAAGTTTTTCCACTTAAAATTCATAGCATGAGCAATAGCATGTGGGACTCTACCTGGTAAAAGCTAAAGGCAATTGTTTCCTTTTTAAGAGAAAATTTACAGAAAAATATTTATTTATCTGATCCTTTGGGAGTAACTTTAGATTTTCTGTATTCATCCATTACAATTTGTGAGATTAGACCTGACTGTGTCTCAAGTTTCCATATCTATGCTCCTGAGAACTGAGCTATGCCTTTAAGGAACTTCTTTTGTTAGGAACAGCGCACTGTGGCAGTATAGAGAATGTCCTCTGTACTGCCATTTATAAAATCTAGTACGTATTCCTCTTTGACTCTCAGTCTGCTTTATTTCATCAGAGTCTGCCGATGAACCAGCTTCTTATGCCATTGTTATTTCCCAAAGTTTAATTCTTCAGATCTGGTCATTTCCAGTATAGGTGGAAACAAAGGGTAGGAAAAATCAATTCTACTCATGCCCTTTCAACAGTGTTATTGAGTGCCTCAGATCAAAAAAGACACAAAAACATTTTGTTACAGAATAAAATTTGTTTGCTTGCTTGTTTGTTTCCTATCACACTTTTCCCTCCACCCTTAGTGACAACCAGGTAGAGAACCATGGGCAATATACATAACTTTACACTCGCTTCCGAAAAAAAAAAAAAGATAACATAAGATATCAAAATTACTAAATCCTGTTCAAGTCTCCTCAGGCCTGTGCTAATTGCTAAAATCTGGCAATGCTGGCCAGAGCATGCTGAATCAAAGGCGGTAGTGTTTCTTTCCTCTGCCAGTTTACTGTACTTGTGTACACCAACTTGTTGCAAACAGGATCTCAGAAGTCATATGTTCAGGTTCTGTATGACTACTGACTCACAATGTGCAGGTTCCTTGAATACTGTCAGATGGATCAATCACCATTTTTTCAGTGCTCTAAGACAGCTTAAATGTTTTCTTATATGCTTTACACGTCATTTTGAAATTTCTATTATCATGCTATTACAAAATTTCAATAAACATAAAAACTTTTGGTACATATTTTTAAGCAGAAGATTTCATTTTAACTGTCTTTGTCCACTTTTTTGCTCCAAAACTTTTTAACTGAAAAATGAAACTGCATTAAATACAGTATCTTAATCATTCTGTGTGGCATTGAATCAGACATCCTCAAACACTGAAATACTTAGATTCCTTGTATTTTAAAAAGAAATTAAAAAATTCTACTGTCAGATGTTACTTTAACATCTCATGATAATGTAAATGCCATTGTGCTGCTCCATAAAGAGACATAGATTCCTCTCTTCAAAGATAATATAAATTAATCCTTAGCAAAATAACCCTACATAAGAAAACTATCTACAGTTCAGAAGAATCAGTTTAAAGACAGTAGAAAAGCAGGACACAAGTAGAACAGCAGGACACAATTACAACACACTTTTTGGTTTCCTTAGATTTAATTTTAAAAGTCTTTTCCCAGTTCCATTGACACTATTGGCCTTTATAGCACTGTTACAATCTCAGAAAAGGACAGAAAAATCCTTGCGGTTTTTTTTGGAAAACAAATAAAATCATAAGAGAAAAAAACCAAACAAACCAATCAACCAACCAACCAACCAACCACTTTGGTACAAGCTTGGCTTGTCCTATGGCTTATTTACGTGCAATTTTAGATAAGATACACTTTGATTTTACTTCCCTTGTTGATGAAATAATGCAGACTACTCAGTAACAGAACAAGTGCCCCTGCAGGTCTCTTTAGGGTTGATTTGTTACTTGGATATAGCAAAAAGGAGGTTAAGACAAGTGAGTTGGGAAAGCTGGTATGGGCATGTTTGTTTGGTTGCAAGAAAGCACGTAACCATCAAAATAAATTAACTCCATCAATACTGTTCTTTCAGTGTTTTATATTTTAATTCTATCATCCAAACATAAATTGACACTCATTTCTTAATTTCAATTATTTTATATGGTAGAAAGAAACACAGATTTGAATAATGTATTAGCAAATATATTTTTTATTATTATTTAATGAGAGATGTGTTTGTCCTTTTGATAATTCTTAAAAGCAGTATGGGAAGGAACAGCTCTTTCAAACATGAATGGATTCATTATTGATCTGAATTTATTTTTAATACCACGTGCCAAGTTGACTGTAATATAAGGTTTGAAATTAGTATTATTAGAATTTATTCCAGTCTAAAGTAAAAGAAAAAAAAAAAATAAAAACAACCCAAAACCAAGAAACATCCTTCAAAAGGCAGATTACTAAAATACATTTTCTTACATAATAACTGTTGACTTTTCCTTTGCTTTTATCTGTGTATAGAAAACATGTTGGAGCCTAAAATCCTTTTTCTGTTGTTTCTGGGGGTTTTGTTGGCATTGTTGCTCCTTGTCCAAAACAAGTCAACCTCCTCTGGAATTTTATTTTAAATTACGGTAGTAATAAATATCATTGTGTAGATTTTGGCATACTAACCTGACACTATTTTCTAAAATACATAAGAAATACACAAATTTTTTCCAGTCTTTGTTTCTCAGACCTTATTTATTTCTGTTTTCCTGTATAAATTACCTGCTGTTACCAGGAAATGAAATAATAAAAGGAAGAAAGTATTTCCAGAGACAGCAGCAAAGATCATTATGGGTACAAAGCAAAACACTCTCATTAGAAAATTCATTTCTCCTATTGTTCCTACCTATCTTTGTCCAATCCAAGACTAATAGGACACACAATCACTTAAAAAACCTCATTAAGAAAAAGAGATATTAATAGCACTCTAATGGAAACTGGACAAATTTGTGTAAATAAATCTATAAAGGGAACTAAAGTCACTTTATGTGGCTCAGGTAATCTAAGTCACAAGCTCTTGATATGCAGGAGAATACTTGAAAGTTTAATCACTTTATCTGCCCTGCTATATTCTTCCCTGAACACCCTATTTTGACCACCAGATGATCTTTGGTCTGAGCCAATACATTGGTTGGCTTTCCAATAGATGGGATTCATTAATAATTCTGTGGAAGGCTGGTACACAGGAACACTGCCAAGACCATAAAACTTTCCAGATTATGACTAGACTTGAATAATTAAGTAATGTAGCAACTAGATAAGTAGACTTGCTGTTCTAATTCTGAATTCAAACACAGCAGGAAGAAAAAATATTGCCTTCAGGAAAAGTTTTTAGTTTCTTGGACACCTAAGGTACATGATGAAAAAATGTAAACTTGCAGTTTTGGATATAAAAAGAAATATAAAATTGAGTCTTTTTATCTTTGTTTATATGTTCTATGTTTTGTCACAGAGAACTTTACCTTTTACAAATCTTTATTACAAATTACATTATTCTAAAAGGAGACAAAATGGGACACTGTAAGTGACTTGACTTTGATGTGAAAATGCGACAATTTATGAAACTGGTGTATATTATTATGACTTGGGGTAATGACTATCTGTTCTGTATAGTTGCACTCCACTTTTACTCAAAGTCTTAATATAACAAAGGTAGTTAACATTTAATTTTTTGTTTATGACATGCATGCCAGTTTAATACACCTAAGAATTTAATTTGCAGATTTTAAAAAACAGATCTTTGTGAATGTTTTGATTCTTTTATGTAGAACTGTGTGGTCAATTAGATACGCTTTTGTCCCTTCAGTCCAAGTACACCATTTTGAAAATACAGTCAGATTTTTGTTCTGAATAAATTATTCATATTCAATATTGTTAAAAATGTACTCAAGGAAAAGATACAGTTTCTTAATTTCATCACTCTTTTTTTGCATACAGGAAAAATTATACCAGCTTTTAAAACACCAAACCCAAAGCACAAAACTCATATGAGAAAGAGAAAAGTAGTAACACTATGAGTTTTATAAAGGTAGTGTATAACGAAATGCTGACATTTGCTGCCATTAATAGTAAATAAACAAATAAAACAGTAGTTTTGAACCAAGAGTAGAGAGCAAAATTTATATTTCACTGAAATGGAGAATACCCCTGTAAAGGACCTCTTTTAGATCTTCATTATGCTTGAAGTTTTGAAGGAACAGAAAGATCTAATGTTTTTCAGGACACTGAAGAAACTGTCATTAGACAAAAACAGAGAACTGGGAAAATACAGCATCCTGAAAGGGCTCCCTCTGAACTGAGGAAAAATAAATTTCCATTGACTATCTGCATTAGCTTTTTTCCAGGAAAGAGTCTGCTGTGGATGCAAAGGTTGCTAAATATTCCATTCATAAACCAGATGTCTCTTCTTCTTTGAGTCTGTAAATTTTGAAATGCATTTTGTCCTCTGTCTTCTTTCAGGACTCCGACAGTATCAAAGAGAGTTCTGCAGTCTGTATCAGTGGGAGGCAGCCTGAGTTAGCAGCTGGTATGGAGGAGTTGGACAAAGGACTAACTTCACTAAGTCAACAGCAAAACCCTAATCGACTTAGCTGCAAACTGGAAGTTGGTGTCCAAATTATTAGTTTTTGAGGGGCGGGCAATGGTTGGATCAATTACCAGATGAAAGATCAATTGATAGGATGACATTGGACATACTGCTTCACTTTCTGATGATTTAGTTCTCTGCTTATCACTTTAGTGTGTTCTTTCATATTCATCTCAGTGAATTGATTTGAAATTCATAGATGAGGCAGGTTATGTAAATGCAGCTATACAGATCTCAAGAGTATCTGCAGTAAGAACTGACTCACCAAGATGTGTACGTGTGCACACCCACATGCACATACAAACCTTTCCCTCATTGCTTCATCTTGACTGATATAAATGCAGGAATGGTTTCTTAACTATCCAAAGTTTTTCTCCATTTTCAAATTATTGATTAAGAACTGATAAAAAAATAAATATATGGACTTCTTTTTTACAAGGTAATAAAAGAAAGCTAAGTGTTAGTAAATGGCAGTTCAAGTTGTCTGATATCAATATGCTTCTTTTAAGAGTGAACAGTTATTGCCATATGTATTTTCTTTTTAAGAGCAGGATAGTGAATCATAGAATCATTATAGTTGGAAAAGACCTTGAAGATCATCAAGTCCAACTGTTATCTAACTCCACCATGCCCACTTCTAAATCATGTCCCTGAAATCAGGAATGGAGAAAGAAACCTTGTAAGATAGCTTTAAAAAAAAAGAGCCATATGCTATTCTTCACTATGATGCACAAAGGGAATTAGAGCAAGTACAATTGGAAAACAACAGACACAGAACAGCAAGAAAAATAAAAATGCTATTCAGAAAAAAATCAGAAAACTGTTGAATAATTTGTTAGCTTTGCTATCAATGTGTACAGGTGGATTTCCAACACAGAAATATGCATTCCTTCTTTGATTAGTGCAGATCCAAGCATACATTCTCTAACCAGCCAAAATCCTGATCAAGCTGAAAACAATTCACCGTGATATTCAGGTATGCTTCATGTATAGAGGGCATACAGAAGTTGTTAGTATTTCACTAGACAGCGATGGAAAATATAAAGGTAAGGAGAAAGCACATAAAAAATATACTATTCTGGCAGCTTCATTGAGAGTTATTTCTGCTCACAGTTGGCCTGTATTTGGTCCTTTACTTTGCATCATGGATTTGAAGTATAATGTAAATGTAGAATAGTAGATAAGATACAATAGGCCTTAGTGCAATGACATATAATGTGAAACATAAAATAATTGCTCCTCCTTCTGTAGTACATTATTAATGTAAGAAAGTAAAAATATATGTAAAAATATATATCAGCACTAGAAATTTGTGACACAATCAAAATATATTTCCCTCATTTCTATTTTAAGTATACTTATATAACACTACAAAATGCAAATAACTTTTCAAGAACAAATATCACACAGATTAGAAACTTAAAGTATTACAGTGCGTATAAGTTATCAAACCATATATGCCTCTGCTGAAGAAACTCACAGACATATGGGGTAAGGTAATCTAAAGGAATATGGTAAAAGATTAAAAAAAGGAAAAAAAAATCAAGAAGGAAAACAGCCAATGTTCTTCCCAGCCAGGTTCCTTGCCTTACATAAGAGGGATCCCTGCACAGTGTGTCTTCTGTATCAGGAACTAGGTTTTCTTTTACCCTCTTGTAAAATGTTTTTTTAACAGATCTTTTCAGAATATTCCATTCTCAAAACTGGTTCAAGGCATAATCCATTACTAAATGCATATGTGTTCCAAATTATTACCCATATATGTTGCTAGGTCTTACAAAATCCAGAGTTCCTTGTGTGCCTAATTAAAGGTTAGGATTTTTCAGAAACAAGGATAAGAATTCTTATGTATATGTATTATATAATAAATTGTACAGCACTTTCTGGTATTTGGGGTTCATGTATGCAGAGTAACATTTAAGAAAAAGTTAATGTAGCAGCATTGAAAGAAGAAACAAAACAAAAAAGAAGCTATTATCATGTAATCACTATATTGAAAACCTTTACTGACTCAACCGCTCAGATGAACTACTTACATTAACATGTTCAAGACACAGTTTTAAAACCAAAATTATTCACATGCAACTTTAGGACCTGAATTCAAGAGAACAGAACATCTGAAAATAATGGGAACTTTAAAAATACAGTAATTCTGTGGAACAAGACAATGAATGTCTGGCTTGCAATGTTTGCAACAAGGACATTTAAATCTTCAAGAACATTAACGTATTATTTGCACTGCAAAAAAGCTCAAGGGAAATGGATTCTTTAAACATGAATTTTGTAAACTAATGGATTATTTTTTTCCCTTTATTAAAAATTTGGTCCAGAGAACAGATTAATATTCCCTCTTACAAGTTAAAGCAAGAGAATGCTCTTGTAGATACAATTAATTGCCAAAATTCCTTTCACATTCTCAAGTCATCATCTCACATACCATGATCCCCTTCTCTATACTGACAGTAGAGCTTTTACACTTACGCTCTGAATCTGAAATTGTCATTGGGAACATAGCATATTATCAGACTACCTGAACAGAGACAATGTACTTCTCTTCCTTGCCTTTTAGTTCTTCATGTGTTAGCCAGAGTGTAATTTATCTACTGATGTCTTTTTGGGAGTCAAGTAACTGAATAACAAAAATTCTTAGATCCTTTCCAAGCTCTGTCCCTTAGTTCCTCTGTGATTTCACATATGTCACTTAATCTTTCTTTACTCCATTTCCTCCTGTGAAAACAGAAGCTGTAAAACATTCCCTTATTTTCCTTCTTTCACAGAGATGACTGCTTTCTCCAACCATTACATGAGACATGGGCTAACTTAAAATACTGTGCTGCAGACCAAAGATATGTTCATGTAGAAATACCTAAGCTGTCTTTAATGGAGATATTTCAGGTCTGACAAACAGTCTAATTAGGACTGCATGGAAACAAATCTCCAGGGAAGAAGAGAGCCATGTGAGCCAAAATCTACAGTACTGCAGTTCAAATGCTATAGGCACTCTAGCTAAATTAAACAAAAAATAGAACTGGTTAAGCTACTATATGTATAAATAAATACTAACTATACAGAAATCTGGGGGGGGAAGGAATATAATAAAATATTTCTAAGAAGGCTGCAAGAAACATGAGAGACACCTGATAAAACCAGGTTAATGGACATGAAACAGAACAATTAAAAGCTCTGCTTAGAGATCAAGTGTGTAATTAATAACATAGCAATTAAAAAAGTTATGTATTGTCCATTCCTCTGATGGTGAGAATACTTCTCCAGCTATCCCTACCTGCATTAGAATCAGAATCACAGAATTGTTTATGTTGAAAAAGACCTTTAAGATCATCAAGTCCAAATATTAACCCAGCATTGCCAACTCCACCACTAAACCATGTCCTTAAGCACCACACCTACACATCTTTTGAACATCTCCAAGGATGGTGACTCCACCACTTCCCTGAGAAGCTTGTTCCAATGCTTGACAACACTTCTGATGAAAAATCTTTTACTAATATCCAGTCTAAACCTCCTCTGGCACAACTTGAGGTCATTTCCTCTTGTCCTAACATTTGTTCCTCGAGATAAGAGAATACCCACCTTGACACAACTTCCTTTCAGGTAGCTGTAGAGGGCAATAAAGTCTCCCTTCAACCTCCTTTTCTCCAGGCTAAATAACTCCAGTTCCCTCAGCTGCTCCTCATAAAACTTATTCTCAAGATCCTTCACCAGCTTTGTTGCATTCTTTGGACACACTCCAGAACTTCAATGTCTTTCTTGTAGTGATGGACCCAAAACTGAACACCGAATTCAAGATGCAGTCTCACCAGTGTCAAGTACAGTGAGACAATCACTTCCCTACTCCTGAAGGCCACACTATTTCTGATACAAGCCAGGATGCTATTGGTCTTCTTGGTCACCTGGCTCATATTCAGTCAACTGTTGACCAACACCCCCTGGTTCTTTTTTGCCAGGCAGCTTTCCAGCCACTCTTCCCCAGGCCTGTAGCATTACACGGGGTTGTTGTGACCCAGGTGCAGGACCTGAGACTTGGCCTTGTTGAACATTATACAATTAGCCTCGGCCCATTGATCCAGCCTGACCAGAGCCCTCTGTAGAGCTTTCGTACATTCAAGTAGGTCAACACTTCCACCCAATTTGATGTTGTCTGCAAACTTACTAAGGGGACACTCAATCCCATCATTGGTAAAGAGGATAAGCATAACTGGCCCCAATACTGAGCCTTGGAAACACCACTTGTGGCTAGTTACCAACTGCTTTTAACTCCATTTGCCACCATTCTTTGGGCCCAGCCATTCATCCAGTTTTTCACCCAGCAAAAAGTACACCAGTCCAAGCCATGTGCAGCCAGTTTCTCCAGGAGAAAGAAGAAATAAAAGTTCATTAAAAGAAAAAATAATGGGCATATGATGATCAAAGAATGAAAAACCAGGAATATATATCTTTCAGAGGAAAGATACATGACAAAAAACATAATAATTCAGATTATTTAAAAAGTGAAGTGGAATACTTCCATGATCTTTCTCATAATAATAAAAAGGAACCGTCACTAAAACTGTTAAACAAGAGGAAAAAAAAGGAATAAAAATAAAATAATTTTGATAGCCATCAGAGGAATTTCGTGTTGAAAGATGTCACTCAGGCCAGTAACTTGAAGAAGTTTAATGGCTTGTGATAAATTAGGTACTTTATTATTATTAATAATATCATTTTTAAAATCACAATTTAAAGCACATGTTGACTGTAAACTGTTAGAGTCAGGGAGACAGGTAATCCTGGAAGTATCTGTCACAGGGTTTTTTTTTTAACTTTTAACGTCTCTGAAATATGTGGTATTAGGCATTGTCAAAAACAGAAGACTATGACTAAAGAACAGGAAACTCATTTACCATGGTAATGTCTTTACCCTTGATATACAAATGTAAATGTAATAAAGAAGTTCTCAAGAATATTATTGCACAATTTACATGAAGACAGTGACATTCTAACAGCAAAATTAGAGAAGAAGGCTGCATATATGAGCAGAATTTCCTTGGAAGGAAAGCTCCAAGGCCAGGGCATAAATTAACTTGGAAGTTACTTCTGGCTCTGCAGATTTTACTAATTAACAAGATCTTTGCATACTGAATTTTCACAGTCAATCTGCTAAAATTTCTTTTTTTTCTTCCTTTTTTTTTCTTGTTTCCTGCATCTGACACTACAGCTAATCATCAGAACAAAACTTTAATCTACATCTGATGGTCATGTAGGCTGGTATGTAATGCACAGCATATTCTAAGAAGAAACCTTTTTTTTCTTTCCAGCATTTTATCCTTGCCTAAGATGCTAAAAAGAGGCCTCTTACCATAAAATGGGAGGGTGAATTTCCTATTTACTCTATGAAGTCATTCTTCTTACATTTGCCTTAACTATAAAAATTACTTGTTTTCCTTAGTCATCTTAGTTTGCAAAAAAAAGTGTCAAATGTGTCAAAGAGTTTAGTGTACTGTGCTGAAAACTATAATTTCAAACTTTAAAATGAAAGGAAATAGAGTTATAACTGCATTATTTTACACTAACTGAAATTAAATGGTAAATATTTGAAGTAATAACAATTAATAACTAAGATATCTTCCAAAGTGCTGTTACCATGGGAAATCTGCATGAAAATCCACTATAAATTCTGATTAAAACCTAACTGAGCTAAACACTGCAGATTCCCTAGATTCCAATTAAATGTGACAAATGAGCACTTGACAGATTTCAATTTCAATTCTATTTCTGTCAGATTTACACATTAATATTGAAGATTAAGCAATTAAGCTTAATTAAGAAATTAAGCAATACAATTGTGCTTAAAATAGTTGAAAGGCAAGTGGACTTAAGAATCAGATCACAGAATACTCTCACCTAAATGTCAGATATCACGTATATGAAGGAACAAAAATACATTCCATACTGTTCTGTCATTATTTATAGATTAATGTTAACTAAAGTTTCTGGAGACAGATGACATGTCACTGTTGAAATCTCATTTTTTAAATGTGACAGCAATATCCAAAAGTCTATAGAGTATAATCTTCATCACAATGTCACCTACCTTTCAAAGGTCTCAGTTCAAGATTTTATATAAAAGGAGAAGGAATTCCTGATTACTTTATGGAAGTGCAACCATGCAAATATTTTTTGTGGTAATTTTGTTTTCATTCACTTATTTATGGAATAATATACTTATCTAGCTCTATGTTTCTATCTATAAAGTACTGTTTTTAAAACTGAATCCAACAAATTAATCCTACCAAATATAAACTATCATCTTCCAAAAAAATCAAAGTAACGTAATTATTAGAATGTAATGCCAGCTTTTGCATCAACACAAAAATTTAATAAACTGGTTTGATTTAATTTTTGACACCACTCAAGCACTCTTCATTTTCAATTATACTTCAGTAAATGTGATGATTTTCATTTGCTACCAAATATATTGAAAATTATATTAAATTGTGGCTTTACAGTTTTCCCAGTATAGTTCAGATATATTCAATGTTAACGTACTTTCTGAACTCTGAAATTAATGTCTAGCAATCTGCTATACTGCTATATGTTCAGGGGAATTAACAAATTTTTCTGTTTCATTACCTTAACCACAAAATCTCACTGCAAAACAGACAATAAAATAATCATTCAAATTTAGGTACAAAATCCAGCAACATTTTTCTCACATTTTTCTAGTAATACCAATATCACTTTCTCCCTTACTACAAAACCAGAAAAATTAAACATAAAGAGCTATATTCATATAAGCAACCGAGGAGAATATATGGACACACGCTTATATACATATGTAACCTAATATATCTTCTTCTTAGATGGATAATACCATCTTCCTTTTTGGTCGATTAGTCATTTGCTGTTGGGATATACATTATAAGCATTTGTAGACTGTTGTAGCCATTCTTCTCATACATACTAGATTTGGCAATATCTTTCCGTGGAGAACAACATACTTTTATTGGGTCAACATGTCTATCTTAGCAAAGACAAAAACCCAAGAACAATTATCCAGTGTTGCAATCTCTGAAAAACTAAAACATGCATTTAGCCAAACATTCATTCTATAACACAAAATATACCTCTCTTCTTCCATATACCCAGCAAAACCAATTGGATTAGCAAACCCATTATTTCCTTAGTTACCAAAAATCTGTAGAATTTGACATACAATAATTTATTTTTTGTTTATGGGCAAATGAAAAAGCAATGAAGTCAGTGTCTAACTTCATGAAACTATAGATGAAGGCCAATAAATGGAGAATAGTAAAACATTTCAGTTTCATGAAATACATTTCAAATTGAAAAGATTTTTTTTTTAATTCTAAAAAGTTTAGGAAAAGAAAACAAAACCTGAGATTTAACTTATCTTTATTTTTAATAGCTGGAGATTTACTGTGGAATAAATAAGGATTCAACATTTCTTCCTTCTGCATAAAAAGTCCCCGAATTTAAATGAGATGTTCTAAAAGTGCTGTACAAAATAAAGTGTGTAGAAAAGGAAAGTAGTGTTCTTTTCTAAATAATGAAGTATGGACTTGACACTCAGTGTTATTTTGAAAACAGTCTATATAATGTTTTCAAGGAAAAGGGAGTTACCTAGAGTGGGGTTTTAAAATCCTACTCTGTTTTGCTGGTGCTGTACATATTACATTCCGGGAAATTTCCTAAGTAGTTGTTGAACTGAAAATGGAAGAAAAAGAGAATACATCTCCTTTATGTTTTTTTAATCTAAAATGACAGTATGGCATTTAATTCAATTACCATCTCCTCAGCCCTCTACTGGTATTTTTTTCAATATTTAACTGCTTCTCCAGTACAGATTTAAATAATGTAAAGAAAAGAAAGTGCTGTTTTATTAGTGGTGTCATGTTCCATTATTTTGTATATCTGCATTTTTTAAACTTAAAAATAAAATAATTACAATTTTAACTATTTAATAATTTATTTATTTTTTGGACTGACCTTTCAAAAGTCTACTTAGTGTCACTTGCTAGTGAGATTATGTTTGTGGATGTCATGTTTGCCCCTACCATTTTCCATATGCTCTGCCTCACCAACACTGCCATCCGGCGTAGTCCTTTCGTAGTTGTCCTCTGGGAGTGGAAGGGCACCCAGTCTTGGCCCTGATGAACTCTTACTGCTTGGTGTTTCTGACTCCTCCAGACCGCTGTCATAGCAACTCTGCAATGACCCTTGATGTGGGTCCTGAGGCTGACTCACAACAGAAAACGTCACTCTACGAAATGGCTGCAAGAGAAAAGATTCTGAATGTCACTGAAAAGTTCGATCTTTGAACAACTGATTCTCAAAACATGACTTAAGCAAACTAATGATTTAACATTTACCAATTAAACAATTTTGTCTAAATTAAAGCAAACAGCAAGTACAGTCCTTAAAGGGCACTGGACAGAGTATGTGTGGATTTTTGCTGTGATATACTGTCCAGGACCTTTCTGCAGTTTTGCGTAGCCTCCTTTCAGATGGCTGCAGGAGTAAAGATAACTTTCTTATAATCATTTATAAATTCTGTACAGTTCCTCTTTTAGTCAATTGTAATAATTGGAATGGAGTTTATATCAGACTGCATAAAGGTACTTGACAGTGTGTGCATGTGTATGTGTAAGACTGTGTGGGCAGGTATAAATGCTCACCTGTGGACTACATTGTGGCTATTAGCAACATAGCAGCAAACCCATAAGGCTCTTTCAAAAGCCCCCTGTGCTTCTGAAAGCTAGTTGACATGAGAAAGGAGGGGGAAAATAAAGGAGAAAAAAAAAGGGGGAAAAAAAAAGTCTCTTAGCTCCTTTGCCATAAAATTCAGCGCCTGGAGACAGGGTGTGTTGCCAGCTGACTTAATAAAGCCTTTTAAGCACTGCGAGCACAGCTGACACCACATGTTTCCACTGGGACTGCACAAACATAGATTGTTAGAGATTTGTATTCATTCAAAATGACAGATATTACTGTTTCTCTGGAAGCCTGCATGCTGAACCCTGGCACCAGTGAGCATCCCAGGAAGTGGTAGAGTCAATCCTTCACATTTCAGAGGACTCTGATGGTAGGTGGGATTTTCAGTAAGAAGCTAGGGGATTCTCCTACAGTTTGAACTACACTCAGGCAGTAATGATACATTTCAAATAATTTAATGATACATCTGAAATAACTTACTGTTCGCAAGGCTAGAAAACCACAGAGAAATAGCTGATGTTCTAGAAAGCACCTTTTAAAACAAATGCCAATAGACTCATTTTATAAGACACTATGTAGACTTTCTATGTTTAAAATGTGAGGTCTGAGAGTGCTGCCCACCCTTGAATTCAGATGTGTTTCAAAACCTATAGAATGAGACACAGGCATACATGACCCCCACTGGCACATCTGGTCACTACAGGGTGGAAACATGTATGCAGGCCAGAAGAGAGGAAACAGCAACTACAACTACTTACACAAGTTAAACTTCCACTTAAGGATATATCTTGATTAGAGTTCAAGATTATCACATCATAGTGAATCTTACTGAGCTCAGAGAAAAAATTAGTATCAGTACTCAAGCTGTGAACCATTTGATGGATGTTATGGTTTAAGGGTTAAAAGCCTGAAAGGGAAGGACAGGTGGTGTCTGGAGGACCCTGGGGGGTCAGAGATCAGTACTGTTCCCTCCCCTTTCCGGCCACAGCCTATAAAAAAACCGAGGAGGCCTGAGGTTTTCGCGGGCTTTTTCCTGGCTTCCTGGGCTGCTTCCTGTTGCATCTCGGGGTGGCTGGGGTTACCTCCACGTGTTCGGCAGCATCCACCACCACCCGCTCCCGGCACCACTGCGGTCCCTGGTGACGAGTCACAGCAGTCGCAGTAGCCAGGAGGTACTGTTTGGACACTTCCACTCAGGACTACTGGGATCAGGTTTTGTATATAGTTAAATACCCTTTTATCCCTTATTATTTCCCTTTTCCTTTCTCCTGTTGTTTTTCATTAAACTTGTTATAGTCTTCACATCCAACCTTGTGCAAAGCATCTTTTTCTCTATTCCCTTTTTTTTAATCTTCCCCCTGGGAGGGTAGAGGACAATAGAGAGAAAATCCTGCTCTCTTTGACCCTTAAACGGAGACTGGACCAAAACTTAATGTAATGAAATCCTGTATTCTGTAACTACCTCACTTACTAAGTTCTGGGACAATGATGCAGCCCTTGCAAATCTTCCAGAATTTGGATTTACTTAGACCCTGTCCCATAGGCTACCCCTTAATATCATAGTATCGCTCAAGGAAGGAATTAGCTGCTAGAGATACTGTGACAAATAGAGAAAACATGCAAATTAAGGAAGCAATTCCCATAACTTCAGACAGACTTCTATGTTTGCCTCTTGTCGAACTTTCCAAAGGTTCATTGATAGCCATATGATAACCTGATACTCTGAGGACTCCCAAGGAACCACAGGTCACAGTTTAGCAAGCACTTTTTAAAAGATGCTCAGATCCTTTGTGTTCAGATTGCCTGTGAAGTAGTAACAATAATGTCCTGTAACTAATGGATCCTATCCTTAAAGTATGAAGACCCTGCTCTCTATTCAAGTTTCTCCTTGGAAAAACACCACTGCAGCTCTGACCATGAATAACTGGAGAGTATGATACTTAGAGATGACACCCAGAGATCCCGTAGTATTCAGGGGTGGGATGCAAAACTTACAGTTCACCGTTACCCACACACCTACCTGTTTGTCCTACTTACAAAGTATTCTTAAGACATTCTTGGGATGATATATTTGAAAATTCTCATTAGAGATTTAATCTGAAGACAAAAATACCACTCCCTCCCTGGAGTTCTGCTTAAAGGTTTTTAAGCTTTTAGTCAATGATTGTAATGAATCAATTCCATCAGATATAATCACCTATCTGGGGTCAATTTGTGACAAAGGCATGCTGCACCATAAACAATTTACAACATCTACAGTTATTACAAGAACAAAATGATGCAACTTAAAATGAAAATTAAAAGAAATTACCAAGTATTAAAAAAGTTCTGTTCCCTTTCCCATTGATTTTTTGGAAATCAGTCCCAACTAGATCACAAGCATAGAACACTTGATTATCATCTCTGCAGTTACCACAGGAGTGGTAGTAATGTTATTTAAGTTTTAGAAAGAACTATCAAAGATTTATGACCATCCTGTTCCTCTTTCAGAAATCTTTTAAGGATATATGTCTTAACTAGATGGCATAAAGAGAAAAATACCTATGACAGATGTAAAGTTGAGCTATTTTATAGTTAATGCTGAAATTCCCTAAAAATATTATTTATCCTATAAAGTAAAAGAAATTTGATGTGCCTTTCTGAAGTTTTTAATAATGAGTTTTTTAAACAAACATGAGTGTTCATCTCGCTTTTTTTTCTTAAGTGCTGTACTGAGTAGGAATTTTCTGACACAACACTAACACACATAATATTGAGTTAGTAGAGCAAATTAAGTCCATTCCACAGAATATGAATAAGTATGATATAATGCTAATAAAATCCTTTCCAAAAGAATTATATGCATGTTAATTATTATTCTGCAGCATGTATTACACTTCTACTTCCAGTACAAACAACACAATTCTGACCTTTATACTGCATTACTTCTGAGAACCAGATCTTCTCAGGCAAATATATTGCAAATTTTGAATGTATCATGCCTTGTGGAACAACATCATGGCCTATGCTTTACTGATAAACTGATCTTGATCGTAATATGTTTGTTACCTGCATAGTTAAGGAACTTTCTATTTGATTAATTTAATGGATTTTAAGAACAGAAAAAAATTGGATAGCCATACTGTCTCCTTTCTGACATGTCATGATTTCTGATATGTAAAACACCGTATTGTTTAGACAGTATAATCTGGATAAACATAGAAATAGTTGTAAAAGAACTATCAGTCATAAAAGATACTGTGTTTTTATGCACTTTGAAAATTGAGGCTAGACTAACTATGCCACCTATTTTTTACACCCCCAAAAATATGACAACTAAGAGATAAAGTCAATGAAAACATGAAAGTATGGGATTGCTATAAAAATGTCTCTGAAAAAAATTGTATGTGTATGCATGTTACTGTTTTTGTAACTCATAGCAGTCCTTTAAATGTTACTAACAAGAACATTTATTTTAAATGGGATTTATTCTCTACCAAGAAAGTTATGAGCACTAGAAAGTTGTTACATAAATGCTACTTATGCATCAGTTGCTATGAATGCAAAAAATCCCTATATAAACAAGAACTTTTTTTCATATAGTCTAACCTTCATTTATATCCTAATCCGTAAAACATTTGAGGTTTCAAGGAAAACTGCATATTAATGAGACAAACAGGAGGGAAGGAGGATGAATACCAAGATAATATTTCAAAAAAGTTATTGGTAAAATGTTAGTTATTTCATATATGCATTGCAATGCCAAAAGTAAGGATATAAGCTGCACTTTAACATTGAGAAACAGACTACATCCTTACTTTTGTGTTTCCATTGACAAAATTACAGATAAATGGACGTGAGAAATTTCCAAGTCCTGACAAAATAAGGCACATACCCATAAGGGGAGAGGAGAGGGTTATGTTTAGCTTTATTGATTTTCAGTGCACAACATTAATACAGCTCCATCTGCCAGCACTGTGAAACAACACAGTAGAGCTGCTTTTACTCAAATAAGCCCACTAGCTGTTCAATTTGTCCTTCTCAGCAAAACAGCAACCCTAATCCTTTACTAGTCCCACAGCAGGGATAGTTCCAAGTAGATTCATATTTAGTAAGAATGCAATAGGTCTGATAATTTTCTTCTTCTGAAAAATGATATAATATTTTCTGATAACTGCATATGGAATTATTCCTAATTATATATATGATATAAGATGTAGATAATCAGATCACAGAGAAAAATTACACCTTTGCATTAAATTCCAAAGGTAAATCACTATTTCTTCCTTGTTTTGGCTGTATTTCATAAACCAGACATTTTATTTTCCCCTCACCAGAAGAACAAAAATCACTGCAATGCCAAACACATACACTTCTTGCAGTCTGTACTAATTGAGTCCTATTAACTTATTCTATGATAAAGTGTTTAACTTAGCCTGTATTAATTAACTCTTCCCTATCCAAGCTAAGAAGCAAAATTGTATTATACTTTCATTTCATGTTGAACCCTAATTTCAGAGCTTGGCATTAGGGATGGACTGTGAGGATAGACTTGGCGAAAAGCAGTATATCCCTATAGCTGCATGATGCTTAATCATGACACTTTTTTGCTATTATGAGATGGATTTTCCTCTCTCTTCCTAAGATTTCTAGTTTTGTGTTATATTTCCTTATACTTCTCTTTGTTTATGGATTAGTATTCTTTCATGGTTTCTGTATAGCAATTGCTATCAAAATTGTACGGTCTGTCGGTTCAAATATTGCTGCATTTGGACAATAATGGTGGGATGGGAGAGTGAATTATTTTAAAATTTAATTGAGAGCTAGGGTTGCAACCATAAACGGGTTGCCTCACAATTGATTCTAGGTTCAAAGTGCATGCACTGAAGTGTAACAAGGAAGAGCTGGTAATTTTCTCTCTCAACTACTTAGCACTTGGATAAAAATAGTAAGGTTCTGTCAGGTCTTCCTGCTGTCACAACACTCACATCTCAAAAGAATCAGAATTTTGAAAACATTTTAAGTAACTGTAAAATGCAATACAAGAAACAGTATGTTGAGAAGCACAAAAAATTAGCCCGAACTGAGTACCAGGCTAAAGCAAGCTATGTTGTTTTAAATATTTCTACTAATTAATTCAGCATTAGCTTGGGCCTTACTCAAAACCCTGGAAGATCATGAACTGTGGTTCTCGTTTTCCCCTAACTCTTAAATCACATGATTTCCCACTTTAATGACATGACATCTTGGGCTGTTCCCTAAGATTTAAGTTGCCTAAGGAGTCAACACTGGAGATCACCTATTCCAACATCCCTGATCGAAGTAGGGTCACCTAGAGCCCTTTGCCCACAGCTGTGATCAATTTGGGGCTTAATATCTTCAAGAATGGGGACTCCACAGCCTCTCTGAGCAACCTGTTCCACTGTACTGCTACTCTGATAGTAAAGAAGGGGTTTTTTTGTCTTTGAATGGAATTTATGTATTTCATTTTGTGCCAAAGCATAAAAACTGGTAGTGATGAGTCAGGCTTAAATATTAGTATAATTCCTATTAGCTTCAGAAAGACAATCAATGTCAAGCTGCTTGTAAAACTAACACAGCGACTCTGAGATATGTATAGGGTAGAGCTGAAAAATAGGCAGAAGAGATACATCAACTCATCACATAAATTCAACGTGTTTCTTTAGCACTTGAATTTTGATAAAACATGTAATTATTCTTTTCTTTCTATTCATTCTTAACTGCTGGAATCCTGTTTGAAGACAAATAAAATGTGAATGAACAATTGCTATTCTGCATGAATAGTTTCAATCTACAAAACTACTTCCCCCATTCAAATCACATATTTTTACTGTTCTAAATTTCTATCACTGTGGTTAATATAAAATTGGCAGGAAGTTAAATTAAATAGGCATTATTTTTCAATGAGAAGACTGAAACATCTGAGACAAGTATTACAACAGGAGGATAAAGGAAGAGAAACACCCTGATAAGAATAATTAACTATTTCTTTTAGCAAAAAGTAGTAACATTCACAATTTCAAACAGGAGATTAATAAAATAAAAACATTCTGATATTACAGAATATTATTTTTTTCATTGAAAGGGTTGTCAAGCATTGAAACAGACTGGCCAAAGAAGTGGTGGAGTCATCATCCCTGGAAATACTGAAAAGATATGTAGATGTAGCACTTAGGGACATGTGTTAGTGGCGGAGCTAACAGTGCTAGGTTAATAGTTGGACTTAAATGATCTTAAAGGTCTTTCCCAACCTAAGTGATTCTACAATTCTGATTCTACAGCTCTGTAGCAGGCATCACCTGTGATTGGCTCAGCTCTCAGGTAAGAATTCTACACACAAAATAAAGACTCTCCATCATTATTGCCACTTGTTTTGGTAGCATTTTTATTAATTTTAGTTGTAATAGTGGGTTCCTGGTCATGAACCAGAAATTTATTTTATTTGTTCTGTATAAATATGAAATACAAATCTGCTAGTATCTATTTGCTTAAGCTAAAGGCTACATGTTAAGATTTGATATTTGGCAATAATATTTCATAATGCATTTCACATTATAGGCATCTTTACTGTAACATTCAGACATACAAGTTTCCTTTCAAGTTCCATGCTTTTCTCAAATATTGTCTCTTGCCTGTTATCCAAATTTGCCTTTCTGAATCACAACAATGATTATTAGACGACTTTGATAAGAATGACTTCTCAGGAGGCCAAAGACCTTTCTATTCACCTAGCTATGTTCATTAAGTAGATTCCTAATAACTCTCGTCTCTGTTACAAGTAAACAAATAAAAGGCATGCCTATTATTTCCATTAATATAATCAGAGAAGACACCAATAATATGAAGAACATTCATTTCCCAATGATACAATACTCTTTTGTGATAGAATACTCATATCAAAATACAACACACAAGTTCATTTCGAAAAATTAAACAAGATCTACAGTGATCTTTTAAATTAAGCTAATATTCTTAGCATTTCACAAAAGCTCTTCTTGATAGCTATTGAAAGATGAGCACAAAGAAGCCAAGAATAAATGACAATCTGTAGCAGAGATGGTCAAAATAATTCTATTATACTTTTTTTGCCTGCTAATAAAAAAACCACTCTTGTTATAGCTTTAGCATCCCATTGTTTGAGAATTATATGTATCAAGATTCTATGACCCTGAAGTGCTCTTTTTTTTCTGCTACAAGAAAGAAATAGATGAAGTAGTACTTTGTCTTCCCAATAACAATTATAACATGTAATAAGATTTTTATCATATTTCTTTTTATTTTCTTAAAAAAACCTTGTCTTAAATCTTTCATGTAGATTAAACATAATTAAACACAAAAAAACCTAAAAAACTAAACACAACTTCAATGAATCTAGTATTTTTTTCCTGAACTCATTGCATTAGATTCTAATATTCTACTCCAACTCATTCTAATACTTTTCACTGAAACACTTTTTGCTTGACCAAATTCTATCACAGTATTACAGTATCTGAACAGTATTCATTTAGCTAAGTGTCATTCCAGTATCTTATAATACTCACTACTTACACCTTCACAATGGCTAATGTTCTTCACTTTCAAAGTTTTCTGTGATCAGATCTTTCTAATTTCTTGAAATATTTGGCGAATTTGTCTTTACTAGGGTGGTTCATTTGGGCTTTTTCCCTTCTGATTTTCAGCAGAGAATTTGCTGCACAAAACTAGCACAGGCATATTAGTTGACAGAAGATGCTATGTCTGTTAGCTCCTGCCTTTCAGCATAAATAGGAGAAATTTTTATCTCTATTTGCTACACTGTTTCATTAAAGTTTCTCATTTCCTCAGATACTATTCTCTGAAAGCAAGCAAAGTCCTCATTTCTATCCTACCAACTCAGTCACCCAGATATTTGGGTTGAGATCCTCATCAGCTTCTTCTGACTCTGGAACATTTACTAAAGTAATTTAATGTGTTGAAAGATAATGTAGCCTGCACCCTAGTTATCAGGCACTAAAAAAACCCTAAAATGGGAGGTATGCATTCATAAGCCTACTTCCAAAGTCATTTACACAAAACTGCCCTTAGAGAAAGGATGAAACCGGAAAGACTGTCTACATGTATTTTTCATGGGCTATAGGATGATGATCCTTTAGGTATCAGTAGTCCAA
>NW_010181847.1:0-902 GCF_000695765.1 Mesitornis unicolor
CTAACACTGTTATCTCTGTTTTAACCAGGGGACGCAGTTTGGCTGCGCTCATGACTGCAGGTGCTGCCTCATATCCCCTTTGGGGTTCCTGTAGATCACCCCAGGGATAGAGGGAACCACACTCCTTTAACCATGTGATCCTTCTCCTTAAATATCACTGAGTGCCCTGACTCACTCTCATTATCATGCCACAACTGTAATCTCAGCTGTCATTCCCTATCAAAAGCATCTCACAAGCTGTCTTGTACCTTTCCACTGATCTGCCTCTCATCTGCCAGCGCCTTATCTGACCGCTGCCACTTTACTCTTTCAACTTCTAACTGCCTCCAGTTTGGCTCAGGCAGAGTTCCCGCCTGGAGGGAGGATTGCTCCACCTCCAACTCCACCCGAAATTCTGCCTCCAACTTCGCTCAGAGGGAGGAACGCTCTGCCTCCAGCTCTGCCTGGAGTTCTGCCTTCAACTCTGCCCGAAGTTCCGCCTCTAACTCTGCCCGGAAGGAGGAACACTCAGCCTCCGTTTGTTTCTTTTCGCACCATTCCTTTTGAGCAGCCATGAGGCCTGCTGCAAGAAATGCACAGGCAAATGCTTTAACTTTGCCCGGCTTGCTCGGGTTCTGTGTTGCAAGACCCTAATCTGTTCTGCCACCACAACTGGTAACTGCCAATGTTTCTCTGCCCTGCCACATCCAGCAGGATCGTGGCATGCTTTATAATCTTTCAAAACATTTTCTAATGGGGAGCAGTCAAGAATGCACATCCGGACCACCATGCTTCACTGCCAGTGTTACCGAAATATCAGATCAATAACTTTCTAAGACCAATTTGTAGGAGTTAGAAAGCAAGACATTCTTTAATTCAGCGCTGGGAGCAAACATGAATCATTTCATAAAGCAATGCTCAAA
>NW_010181847.1:973-1179 GCF_000695765.1 Mesitornis unicolor
GATGAGGAAGAAAAACAATAAAGGCTTTTTGTGCTACGCCACCACTTGTTCTCTTGTCGCTTTGTCTGTCCCGACCGCAACAAATGGCGACCCTGACGCGAGGTGACGGGATAATCCACAGACTGTGGAGGGCTGCAGGGTGACGTGCAGCGGGGACGGAGCCCAGTGAAGCTGAGAGCAGCGGGGATAGCTGCCTAGTGCGGACC
>NW_010181847.1:1375-15260 GCF_000695765.1 Mesitornis unicolor
GGGTAAAGGAGAAAAATTAATAGACTGTGCTACACAGGGGGCCAAAGACACTGTAGCACTTTTAACGACGTGGCGTCTGTTTTATGAGACGCCGAAAGACTTTAAAGCGCAGCGAGATCAGGCAGAGGGCACTACATCTGCTTATAATACGGCTCAAAGTTTTGCACCTCCTGTGCCGCTCCCTTCAGAGGAACAGACTCAGGAGAATGAACAAATTATGGACGCTAAGGGAACAACAGGGAATGTAATGCTAGAAGGAGAAAAAATTGTAAAACCCGCGGCTGCAGAGGGAAGGAGGGGGAGAGCGAGCAGCGACCGGACCAGGGTGCTGCACGCTTGCCCGCGCCTCCGCAACTCCTGCTCCTGGACCTTAGAGATCATCTAGTCCAAACCCCCTGCCATGGGCAGAGACACCTCCCACTAGACCAGGTTGCTCAAAGTCCTGTCCAACCTGGCATTGAACACTTCCAGGGAGGGGGCATCCACAACTTCCCTGGGCAACTTGTGCCAGTGCCTCACCACTCTCCCACTAAAGAATTTCTTCCTAATATCTAGTCTAAATCTACCCTCTTCCAGTTTAAAAACATTACCTCTCGTTCTACTGCTACCTGCCTTGTAAAAAGTCCCTCCCCAGCTTTCCCGTAGGACCCCTTCAGGAACTGGAAGACTGCAATGAGGTCTCCCCAGAGCCTTCTCTTCCCCAGGCTGAACAGCCCCAGCCAGTCCTCATAGGGGTGGTGCTCCAGCCCTCTGATCATCTTCGTGGCTCTTCTCTGGACCTGCTCCAACAGATCGATGACTTCCTGCTCCAACAGTTCAATGTCCTTCTTGTATTGGGAGCCCCAGAACTGGACGCAGTACTCCAGGTGGGGTCTCACCAGAGCAGAGTATAGAGGCAGAATCACCTCCCTTGACCTGATGGCCATGCTTCTTTTGATGCAGCCCAGGATGCGGTTGGCTTTCTGGGCTGCAAGAACACACTGCCAGCTCATGTTGAGTTTTTCATGGACCGACAACCCCCAAGCCCTTCTCTTCAGGACTGCTCTCAAGCCATTTTCCACCCAGCCTGTATTTGTGCTTGGGATTGACCCTACCCAGGTGCAGGACCTTGCACCTGGCCTTGTTGAACTTCATGAGGTTGGCATTGGCCCATCTCTCCAGCCTGTCCAGGTCCCTTTGGATGGCATCCGTTTCCTTCCAGCGTGTCAACTGCACCACACAGCTTGGTGTCATCGTGCAAATTTGCTGAGCATGCACTCGATCCCACTGTCCATGTCGCTGACAAAGATGTTAAACAGTACCAGTCCCACTACCAATCCCTGGGAAAAACCACTCGTCGCTGGTCTCTATTTGGACATTGAGCTGTTGACCGCAATTCTCTGAGTGCGACCATCCAGCCAGTTTCTTATCCAGCAAGTGGTCCGTCCATCAAATCCACGTTTCTCTAGTTTTGTGGCCAGTATGTCATGCGGGACAGTGTTGAATGCTTTGCACAAGTCCAGAAAGATGACATCAGTTGCTCTTCCCTTATCCACTGAAGCTGTAACTGCATCATAAAAGGTCACCAAATTGGTAAGGTATGATTTGCCTTTTTAAATTCATAGAGGTCTACTTTGTTAAAGTAGACCTCTAAGAATTTAAGAAGTTTTTGCATCAAACTGAAAAATTTGGGTCAGGTGAGACTCCTCTCATTTGTTTCATTAAAGAACTTTAGGAGGTGATCTTATGGTTACCATAAACTTACTTGCACATTAAATACCTACCTTTGGGAATATAAAGTTTAATCAGTGATAGAAGACATGCAAGTAGGAAGCCCAAGTATGAATAGTCAAGGAGAACATGTCTGACTAAAATTTATATTCAGTTATTTGTAGTTAGAATCATGCAGGTTGGAAGAAAACAGTTAACTTTATTCTCAGCTGGGAAAGTAGATTAAAAAAACGTTGGGTAGCCTTCTGTATCTCACAGCCATTCCTATTTGAATTGAATCCTTCTTGGAATATTCTGCAAGCCTGTGATTTGAGTCTGAAGTTGGCCTATGACAACTCAGTTTAGCCTTACAAATGCCTTCTGGTAATCACAGAATCACAGAATATTAGGAGTTGGAAGGGACCTTGAAAGATCATCCAGTCCAACCCCCCTGCCAGAGCAGGATCACCTAGACTAGGTCACACAGGAACGCGTCCAGGCAGGTTTTGAATGTCTCCAGAGAAGGAGACTCCACAACCTCTCTGGGCAGCCTGTTCAATGCTCTGTAACCCTTACAGTAAAAAAGTTTCTCCTCATGTAATTTATGTATTAATTTATTAATTTATGTATTAATTTATAATAATCTTGAGAGGGAAAACAAGAACAGAGACCAAGTCCTATTTTTCCTCTCTGTATCAGGAGACCTTTTTAGATGTGATTCTCCTCTTTATGTGCATGTTGTTATATGGCAACAACCTTTCACAGTAGACTATCTTCTTTAAGGTAGTAAAAAGAATATAGAAATCTAAGGAAAATAAAATGTTATAACAAAGAGCTCATAACTTGTAAAGAAATTATTTCTCAGTTATACTGAGAAATGTATTTTAAAGAATTGAGGAATTTTTAGAGGATTTTGAAGAATAATTAGAACTTCTAACAAGTTGTGTGCTGTGACAGTCTTCAAAGAGGATATTATTGACTTCAGGAAGAGCTAAACCCAGAGGTTTTATTTCTTGTATTACCATGTGTCCTGGTTTTGCTGGGACAAAGTTTTGCGTTTTTGTTTTTTTTCCCCTCATAGTAGCTGGTGAGACTTTGTTTTAGATTTTTGCTAAGAGGGATGTTGATAATGCAAGATGTTTATATTATCTAAAGGTTTGTTTTCCAGTCTCTGCCTGCAACTTGTGTTCATAGTTTCTTTTGGTTTTGTTTTTTTTTTTTCTTCCATCTCTCTGCACAAGAGGATTTGGTGGAGGGGGAGTGAAAGCTCGAGATTTTCTGGGACAGGTGACCCGGGACAGATGATCCAAGCAGACCAATAAAGATGTATCCTATCCCATAAATGTCACACTCACTATAAATTGGGGACTTTGCAGGGGTGACCCTTCGATCCTTTCCTTCCCCTTCCTTCCTTTCTGCTTCATGATGATGGCCCATCTCATTTCCTGAGGTTTACCCCTCCCTTGTTGTGTTTTCATTGACATACAGCCAGTGACTTCTGTTTGTGAGCTAGGTATAACTTTTGATTGCTTTATTATTGTTTTTCCTATTTTTACTACAATTCATTGCTATTATTATTGTTTCATTTTGGTCTATTTTAATTATTAAAATAGGCTTTATCTCAACCAATGACTTCTTTTTCTTTTACTCTCCCCCACCCTACTGGAGAGGGGGGGAGTGAGAGATCGGCTTTGTGGTGTTTATCTGCTTGCTGGGTTAAACCAGGACACCAGGACATTTTCTGAAAAGAAGATAAACTCTGGTTGGAAAAGCAGGCTGGGTGGAGATGGCTCAGGACTTTTCAGAGGTCTGTAGAAACTGCCAGATTTTCTCCAGGGTGGGAAAACTGAGCAGATAAGACTTGAGTACCGATTTTCATTTCCATAACATGATTTTACTGAAATGCTCAAGAAAGGCACATGGAATTTTGCTCAGGGTCTGTTGAGGTTTTTCTATTCCCGATTTCAGTGACAATAGAGTGTGGTACTCTAGGGGTAATAATTCGGATGCTAATAATATTCTTCAGAAGTTGTTATTTATTAAGCCAGCTGACATTTAGAAAGAAGAATAGCCTGAGCCTGCCAAGTGATGCTAGCTCATTGCTGAGGATCATGCTACTGGTTAGAGCATTTAATTAGCAACCAAAAATCAGGACCCTGAGGGCACTAAGAGGCCTCAGCCTCCCCTGGTGGAATATTCCATGTTCCAGGAATTCAGAAGCCATTTTAAGCCTTGCTTGACTTTCCAGTGCTCCCAGTATGTTTTCCTTTGTCCTCGGCAGCATGCTTTTTTAGGAGTTCTGCACTGATTTTCTATTCTGAAACCATCTTCTCAAAAACCAAATTGTCTCTCTTTGTTAGAGTCTACTGACCTTCTGACTAATTTTGTTCTTCTAGATAAGGGGAGGTTCTTCATATATACTGTCCTGTATGTATAAAAATATGTATCACAAACTGCTGTTTGTGAGCTGAGTATAACTTTGCTTGCTTTATTATCATTGTATAGTTATATTCTTATTACAGTTCTTTGGTATTATTATTATTTCTGTTTGGTCTATTTTAATTATTAAAATAGGCTTTATCTCAACTGATGAGTCCTTTTACTTTTACTCTCCCAATTCTCTCCCCCATTCCACTGGGGAGGGGGAGGTGCAAGAGAGTGGCTTTGTGGTGTTTAGCTGTTTGCCGGGATAAACCATGACAATGTTTTCTGATATTTACATTAGTTTGTTTAGTACTCTAGAGTAAATATTACAGGTCCGTGCCCACTTTGAATGTATTCAGTTATCTAGGATATTTTTTGATCACAGTGAATACCCGAAAGACCCAAAGAACTTTCAAGCTCCCATAGAAAAATCCATGTTTTGCCCTTGCCCTTAACTGTAGACTTAATAGAAGCAACATTAAATTTCAGGATTGTGAAGAACTGTGCAAGAAGGAATTCAAACTACACTGAACCTCATCAACTAGTGTTGTCCTCACTGAGATGCCTACATGTATATGGATTTATGTGGCTTCATTTACCTAGGTGCCAGAGTGATGCATTTATTCATGCTCTGTGTAAGTTAAGTACTCCACAACACGCAAGTGTGCCACTACGTTGAAATAGATGTGTTAACCAAACAGGTACCACTCCAGTATACATATTATGTGATCCCACAAATACCTGAAACTATTGCAAAGTTTCTTTACGAGTGTACAAGGGACAATTCTGATCTATGCCTCTTCATGTGTAGGATCTGATAAAACCATATGTCCGGTGTTCAGAAGTCACTTGTCCCAAACATTCTGAAAAGAAAAACTATCCTTCTGTCAAGCTAAACATACCTGTAGTTTAAGGGAAATGTGAAGAAAATATACCCAGTGTTTTTAACTAAAACTTGATTATGACTGCTGCTTGTTGATGACTCAAGTGTGTTTAAAAATAGTCTTATAAACAACTTAATACATGTGTAGCAACTTTTATTTTTTTACTGATATTTAATTGCATGACTTCAAACTGAAATAATTTCCTTCTTTACAGAGTGCTGATACTTGTTATTTTATTATTAATATGGTGGCCATTCTGATGGGATGCTCTGATACAGATCTGTGTGTTGTGCTCTCTAGATGTGTCTGAAGATAAGTAGATGTGTTAGCCTGTGCATGCAAATAATTTCTTAGAAACGGGGCCATCATAAAGCCTGGAGAAAAAGATATTCTTAAGAATAAGAAACAGTCGGTGAAAGAAGAAAGATTGAGAAGGACTGTTTGTCAGGAATCACCAATGTTATCGTTCAAACCTGCTTTCTGTCCTGGCTGTGATTAGAGTTACCTTATGCAGAAAATAGAGCAGTGCACAGAGCTAAACAGTGGAGCCAAGTACTTTATGTTCAAGTAGAACTGAACTGCTTGAGAGAAATAGTTCCTTTTTCATTTCCTGAGACTGACTTACCCTTTTTCCCCACAGAGGAATTAGTTTCTTATATCCTTCTGATCCTCTCCAGCTTAAGGTATCGGAGCTGTTAGATTGCTTTCCCAAGCTATTAAAAGGAGGGAGGCGTTAGGGCCTCTAAGCAAGCTTGCAAGTAATCTGTAGATGGCTGTTCAAACACATGTGTCTAAATATTTTTGTGGAATTGAAGCATATGAAAACAATATGGGGTGTTTTTTAATAATTTGTGCAGACAGACCATGGAAAATTATTTGATGAGAGTTATAAACTGAGAGTTATCCCTGCATATAATTTGTGTGTGTGTGTGTGTGTGTTCATATGTGTGCATTGGAAAAGCTGAGGCTGAGAAGAACAAAAAGAAATTCTGTTCTAGGGAGGTTAAAAACATCCATTGAAATCCAACTAGTTTTCCAAATTGTGTTAAGCATATTTCCCTCTGGAAATTGGATACAGTTCAAATACCTTCCTGAAACTGTCAAATCCTTTAGGAGTATGATGATCAGGCAGTCTTGCATGCACATATGCATGACATTATGTTTAATTCAATTAAAGCATTTTTTAGGTCTGCCTCTGGCATTTTCACCAGTCCATCCTCTGATGGCTGGTTATCAAGCTGGTTTTGTTTATTACTGAAATTTTTTTAATGACTGTTTTCCTGGCACCTGAAGGAACTCCACCTCAGAGGTACTGCTAGCATACTGATGTTTGTAAAATATAGAGGGGATGCTTGTGGTGAGCTGAAAACAAGAAACCGACTCAGCAGATGAATGCCAAGTGAGGGTTTTTTTTCCTACCTCAGCTTTTATAGCTACAGAGAAGGATCCGACTATGCAGCCAATCAGGATGTTTACATACTACAGCACTTTCCAATCCATCATTCCCATACTTTATGGCCAGGTGTTCCAAGACCAAGATATCCTGCCACACACCACGCATACCATTCAACCAGTGTTCTGGTCGAGAGAACCCAGGCACAGTGCTTTGTGTAGTCTTGAACTCCTACTTTTAGGCTGGTCCAAGGTCCTGTTATACTTAATAATAACATAGTTTAATCTTTTAAAGATTGCCTTTGTATATATCCCAGCTGCTGTTTGCGTTCTCTTAATAATGTTCTCATGGGAATCCCAGCTTCTGCAGCACCTTGGTTTGCAGCCTGTTGATGCTTCTCCACAGATGCTGCTTAGCATACAGATGTGATATGTAGGTGAACCAACAGAATTGACCAAATTCCATTACTCTCACTTGGAAAGTCCTTATCCCACTTATTTTTACTTCTTTTAATCACCAGTCTGTGTGTACACTTTCTATTTATTAAAGGAAATTAGTGAACAGTGATAGCACACTTTAATTTGTGCTACTTTTCAGCAAATTATTTCAAAAATTAATTGCTTCTGGTTTAGGATCTAACAAAGCAACTAACAAATTTTTAGTAACTTTTTCTTGGATCTGGAATTAACGGTGAAATGTAGTCTGTGGTAAACAGTGGTTTCCTGATCATGGGTCTTGTATGTAGGGTACAGGAAGGTAAATGGAAAGGGAGAAAAAGTGTAACAAAGACAGAGGAGACAAATTTACATGAGACATCAGCTGTGGCAGTAACTCCTTTGTATTAAAAAAAATAAAGTTTGTCTTTATATTCTCAAGCTTATTCTTATTTATAATATTCTTATTTATATACTGATAGGTTTTGCACAGACATATGTGAAGTGCAAACCTGACTAGAGTTGAGACTATGGTTTCCTTTAATAACATGGTTTAATCTTTCTCTAAAGACTGCTGTCTGCTTGTAGTAGTTTCTCTGTCAGTAGTCTTGTGCAAGGAGAGCAAACTTTAGTCTTTTCAGGGATATACTAGGCAAGGTGTTGTGGGACAAAGCCCTGGAGGGAAGAGGGGCCCAAGAGAGCTGGTTGATATTCAAGGACCATCTCCTCCGAGTCCAGGAGCAGTGCATCCTAAGAAGGAGGGAGGCAGGCAAGAATGCCAGAAGGCCTGCATGGATGAACAAGGAGCTCCTGGAATTACTTGGGCGCAAAGGGAAAATCTATAGGGAATAGAAGCGAGGACAGGTTAGCTGGGAGGATTATAAAGAAGTTGCCCAAACATCCAGGGATCAGGCTAGGAAAGCTAAAGCGCAGGTGGAATTAAATCTAGCCAGGGACATAAAGGGGAACAAGAAGACTTTCTATAGGTACATCAGTGATAAAAGGGAGGCTAGGGAAGAAGTGAGCCTTCTCCGGAAGGAAGATGGAGAACTGGTCACAAGGGATACAGAGAAGGCTGAGGTGCTGAATGACTTCTTTGCCTTGGTCTTCACTGGCAAGGACTCTAGCCACACGGCCCAAGTCACAGAAGGCAAAGGCAGGGACTAGGAGAAGGAAGATCCACCCACTCTAAGCGAAGATCAGGTTCAAGATCACCTAAAGAACCTGAAGGTGCACAAGTCCATGGGACCCGATGGCATCCATCTGCAGGTCCTGAGAGAACTGGCAGATGAAGTTGCCAAGCCGCTATCCATCATATTTGAAATGTTGTGGCAGTCTGGTGAAGTTCCGGATGATTGGAAAACAGGAACAATAACCCCCATTTTCAAAAAGGGGAAAAAGGAAGACCCAGGAAACTGTTGGCCAGTCAGTCTCACCTCTGTGCCTGGCAAGATCATGGAGCAGATCCTCCAGAAGGCTCTCCTAAGGCACAGGGAGAATGAGGATTTGATGATCGGTGGTAACCAACACGGCTTTACTGTGCGCAAATTGTGTTTCACCAATTTGGTGACCTTTTATGATGGAGTTACAGCTTTGGTGGATACGGGAAGAGCAACTGACATCATCTACCTGGACTTGTACAAAGTGTTTGACACTGTCCCACATGACATACTGGTCACTGAGATTCTCTGCTTTATATATCACTGCTAACAGTGATACATGACTATCTTTCTCAAGGTCTGAGTGTAGCTTGTTTTCATTCGTGCCTGTTCTATATTCTGATGGGCTTGCAGTGGTCAGTGTTCACTGCTGTGCCTGTTGCAGCTCACCTATCACTCTTTTTTAATGAACCATTGCAGACATATATACTGTGCTTATGGGAAAGATGGTGTTCATGAGGAATGAAGATCTTTTTCTGTTCCATCTTGACTATGCTATGGAAGAGTTCACTCTAGGCAGAGCAGAAATGAAAATGAGATAAGTAAATAAAAGCTCAGAGGAAATTGAGTATCTTCTTAAAAAAGCATTGGAGGTACTTGAGATTATTTGCTTTATTAACTTGAAATAATATGAAATGACATTTCATGAGATGATAGTCTAGCAAGGCTAGAACTTAAAAGCTATTTCTGAGCCCAAAGATGCATATAGATCCTTAGTGCTGTTTTCAAATGTACCTGGAGGCACAGCTCAGAATTTCATACCTACAGAAAGCCTGTCAGGAGTCTTGGGGATTTCCAGATATTTGGGTAGCCTTAAAAGAAAATCTGGTTACATTGGAGAAGTTTTAATAATTTTACCTGTTACAGAATCAAATAGCTCTACATACCAGTAGCAATCTTCTAATGCTGACTGAGTTTGATTCAGAATGATTATGAAGCGTAACTAAGATATGTTTGAAGTGCTTTGCAGTCATCAGAGAAAAGGAATTGTATGACTGAAATTCTTGGCAGACACATAGGCCTTCTTCAATGGCACTCTGGAAAAGGGAAGAATTTCTGCATTCACTTTTTAGTACCAAAGTCTCATTTCTGTTTTAAAAGTTGACTTTGTAGAATTTCACAAAGGTTGGTGAAAATTATAGGAGCAGATTAAAAAAAGGGATGAATAGCAAACAAAACAATTAAATAAAAAAAAAGTCAGTGGAGAGTTCTTAAAGAAACAAAGGTTGAAAGCTATTAATTCCCTGGCTCCCTCAAGGTAAATAACACTTGTTCTTCCTCCCACCCCTTAAGATGGGAACTAATAAACTCTCAGGTGTCCAAGTGGGAGGCACACAATCTGTTAGGGTATCACAAGAGCTTCTGAGAAACTTCCAAGGGTGATGGTGGTGTCACCTCGGTACAGCGTTGGGTCCAGCTGCTTAGGTAGCGTAATACTGGGGTAGAAAGCATAGAAGATGGCACAGAGCAAAACATACTTTGAAACGTTTTTCATTAAGTAATTTTAAAACTAACCTGTAGAAAAGAAATTAGTTGTACAAAAGATGAATCTGTCGTACTGGAAGAAAACTGCAGGGCTCACTTGCTTTCTCAGGCTGTGAGATGTTTGGGCTTAAAGATCTGCAAAATTTATGATGAAGTGTTAGTTTCTTTCCTTATGCTGTATGCTGATGACATAGAAAATATTACAGCTCCTGATCTACAAACCCTTATGCACATCACTTAGTGATCATCTGAAAGTGAGAATCACCTGTGACTGCACAGAGGGAGACACATCTGTAAGTGTCTGTGGAACTACTACTGATACCGAGCTCGGTATTGCTTTGTTCCATTTTCACTTTTTATTTTGGATCTTGGGAAGGGACATAGCCAGAACAGTTGACCCAAACTGACCAAAAGGATGTTCCATACCAATTGATGTCTGCTCAGCAATAAAAGCTAAGAGAAATGAGGAGGAGGGGAGGCATTCATTATTATGACATTTGTCTTCCAGAGCAACCACTATGCGTACTGAAGCCCTACTTCCCTGGAAATGGCTGGACATCCCCTGCTGATGAGAAGTAAATATTTTGTTTTCCTTTGCTTCTGTGTGTGGTCTTTCCTTTTGCATTTTTAAACTGCCTTTATCTTCACTGTGAGAGATTGAAAGCGTTAATGCATGTATCGAACATTGTGGCAAGGCTGGTTCTCCATAACAAAAGACAGGTTCAGTTAAGTGTTAAGTGGGAGAATCAGAAGTCTTTGCCTGTAGGAGGATTGGCAGTTCTGTGTTGTGAGGCAAGACAACTGACAGAGTCTATTTGGGGAAGGAGCTCAAGACCACCACCACCCATAATGGTGCCTGCACAGTAGACCAAGAGTTACATAAGTCCTTGAGGGACTGGACTGTATAAAAGGCACTAACTCAGGGAGCCACATGTGCGCCTACCACCAGAAGAGCCACGTGCATGCCCGCCACCAAAGGATCACCACGTCCATTATTGTCATCACGAGATCATCATAGAATCATAGAATGCATTGGGTTAGAAGGGACCTTTATAGGTCATCTAGTCCAAAGTCCTTGCAGTAAGCAAGGACACCTTTAACTAGATCAGGTTGCTTTGTGTAGTTTTGAACTCCTACTTTTAGGCCAGGGTCATGTTATACTTAATAATAACTTAGTTTAGTCTTATAAAGATTGCCTCTGTATAAATCCCAGCTGCTATTTATTCTCTTAATAATGTTCTCATGGGAATCCCAGCTTCTGCAGCGCCTTGGTTTGCAGCCTGTTGATGTTTCTCAGCATTCTTCCTAATGTCTAATCAAAATCTACCCTACTCTAGTTTAAAACCATTGCCCCTTCTACTATTTCTATACACCCTTGTAAACACTTCCTCCCTAGCTTTCTTGTAGGGCCCCTTCAGGTACTGGAAGGCAGCTATAAGATCTCCCTGCAGCCTTCTCTTCTCCAGGCAGAATAACCCCAACTCTCAGCTTGTCTTCGTAGGAGAGATGCTCCAGCCCTCTAATCATTTTTGTGGCCCTCCTCTGGATCTGCACCAACAGTTCCACGTCCCTCTTGCATTGAGAGCTCCAGAGCTGGACGCAGTACTCCAAGTGAGGTGTCACCAGAGCAGAGTAGAGGGGCAGGATCACCTCTCTCAATCTGCTGGCCACACTTCTTTTGATGCAGCCCAGGATGCGATTGGCCTTCTGGACTGCACGTGCGCATTGCTGGCTCATGTCCAGCTTTTCATCCACCAGTACCCCCAAGTCCTTGTCCACAGGGCTGCTCTCTATCACATCATCCCCCAGCCTGTATTGATAATAAGGATTGCTCTCTGTGGTTTGGTGGCCAGCTTGCTCTGTGAGGCAGGGCGAGACAGCAGTTGACTAGCTTCCTTGTCCAGTCACACTTAAGGATGGGAGCTGAGCAAAGTGGGAGCTCACATAGACCTGGGTGGGGCTCAGCTTGAGGTAATTGAACCTTAGTGTATGAGCCTCTCTCTATTTGTTTTAATTTATGACTCTGCAATCATCAACATTAATAGGAGGCTCTTCCACTCTCATAGTTCAAAGCATTTTCACAGTGTTTATAACTGCTAATGAACAATGTTTCCCAGGCAGAGTATCTGGCTGTCAAAATTGTGTTTCTGAAGATGAAGAAAGTTGTAGTGATATTTTAAGATGGTTTATTTTTTAGATTGAAATAACCAAAAGATTTTGCATTCAAAAACTCAGTTTTATGCTTTCTGGATGCTGTGAGAATCTAATGTTCTCATTGACACTGGAATGTTGCAGTCAAGAGAAAATTTTGGTTGATTAAAGTAGGTAGGTATTTGTTTAAGCTGTAGAGTTAAAAGAACACTTTGACTGATCAAGGTAGTTAAAGTAGGTTGATGATTACGTAGTTAGAATAAGTATTTGTTTAAACTACAAAGTTAAGAAAAAGACTACAAGATATATTTGTATAAGTACTTAGAGAAGGTACGTACCATGCTCAAGAGAAGAATAGCTGTGATAAAAATTAAACAATAGCATGCAGGATAATAGCTGTGGTCAGACAATCATAAGAATAGGCCATCACTTTTCTTTTCTTTCCATGTCAAAATTATATAGGGGTAAGCTTTTGAAATAATTCAATGTCTTATATGGCATGGTAGTGAGGAACCAATCAAGGTAAAGGGCAAATTAAAAGGCGGACATTTTATGCATGCTTGTATAATTTCGCTTTGTTAAAGATGTATAAATGGGCTGTGAAAATGTATGGACCTTGGAGCACAATTAGAGGAGCTATCCTCTGTGTTTCCCCAGCGCTGCAATAAAGAAATGCCTGCTTATCTGCTACTGCATAGATAAGTTTTCTCGTCATGATTGCGATCCAAATTGTGGATGACTTCTCCGTGGAAGTGTTCAAGATCAGGTTGGATGGGGCTTTGAGCAACCTGGTCTAGTGGAAGATCTCCCTGCCCATGGCAGAGAGGTTAGAATGAGATGATCTTTAAGGTCCCTTCCAACCCAAACTACTCTATGATTCTATGGCATCTTTTAACTATATTAAACTTCACTTAAGGCAGAGTCTGAACATGAGCATGGTTCAGGGAGCAGAGTAAATAAGGCTGAAGATGTAGTTTTGACCCATCCAAGAGCTGTGCTGGCTAGCTGAGGAATAGCAGGTTGTATGGTGAAGTGGGACAGTGCTGCCAAGACCCTCATACTGGGGAGCTGCCGTGGCATGCAGGTCATGCGAGTGCTCACTGTGCAGGGCTGTTTACCCTTTGGGCCACCCACTTGCCCAGCGTGGATGGCCTTCTTCAGCACCTGCACAGTTGAACAGAGTAGTAAAAACAGGGGGAGACCCAAATGGCTAAGGGAAAAACCTAAAAAAATAAGTCTGCATCCTCAACAAGAATTATTTTGAATGAGTTAATATCAAAGGATTTAAAGAATCATTGTATATTTTGAATTTGGGCTGTCAAAGCAAATATTTTGACAGTTGATCAGAAGTGGATATTGAGTGGCATGCTGTGAAGAACATACAGCTCTATCATGGAAAAACCTTGTCAAGGGATGGGGAACTGATAGGAGTAATAAACAGCCAGTTTTCAGCCTTGCAAGGGCCTAGCTTGAGCTTCTGTCAAGCAAAAATGGGAGAAAAGCAGTGAGCAGAGTGCTGGAGGGAAGCTTCATGAAGCACAGAGTTATTTAGGACAGTTTGTAGCTGGAAAGAATTGGATGTATGGCACAAACATGCTGTTGGAGCCATATGAGAATTGGTTAGGTTCATTTGGAAACTCAAGTAGTGTGTGTTGGAAGGAAAAGTTTAACTATGCAAGCATGACTGAACTGTAACCTATCTCCAGTACTTTATCTGCAACCTTTCCCTGCTAAGTCTCAAAAAGAAGTGCCCCTGCCCCTCCTTTGGTCTATGCACCATCCTACTTTATGTGTTTCTGTACATCTGCTTATGAAAAGGAATTGTAGGTGAGTGGTATTCCCATTGGAATGCATCACTAGTCCAAGAATTAAATATTTCTTAGTAGGCTATATATATATATATGTATAAATAATATATCTTAGTAGGCTGCAGTGACTGCCCAAACCTCTCTTCGGTGGGAAAGGTAAGTACCTGCACTAGGTGTG
>NW_010181848.1:0-4711 GCF_000695765.1 Mesitornis unicolor
ACCGAGCGATTCTGTGATTCTGTGATTCCACAAGGGAGACACAGTTTATGCGAGCCACCACTATAAATGTCTCGTAATATGCATAAAAGACCAAATTGCGCATAAAAGATTGAACATCTGAATGCAAAACCTCTGCACTCTCTGCAACAGATGTTTTCTTTCATGCTGCCCAGAAAGGATATGTCTTGGGGATTGTTTTAATGCAAATACATACCATTGTCTTTGTAAACAGTTGTCAATGCCACTTGTAGCACCTACTTGCCTTCTACCTTCCCCTTAACTTCTCCTTCTTTTTGGTTTAGATTGGGATGACACGTATGAAACAATGTAGGACTCAGCCTTTAGAGAGCAACGAGGTGAGGGTGTCATCCTCCACGGATCTGCTCCCCACTCTCCTGTCATGTGTTGTTAATCAGTACGATCTTTAGTTTGCAGAAGAGGAGACTGAGGGGAGACCTCATTAATGTTTATAAATATTTAAAGGGTGAGTGTCACGAGGATGGAGCCAGGCTCTTCTCGGTGACAAACAACTATAAGACAAGGGGTAACGGACTCAGGCTGGAACACAGGAGGTTCCACTTCAATTGGAGAAGAAACTTCTTCTCAGTGAGGGTAACAGAGCACTGGAACAGGCTGCCCAGAGAGGTTGTGGAGTCTCCTTCACTGGAGACATTCAAAAACCACCTTAACGCCTTCCTGTGTAACCTCATCTAGGTGTTCCTGCTCCAGCAGGGGGATTGGACTAGATGATCTTTTGAGGTCCCTTCCAATCCCTAACGTTCTGTGACTCTGTGACTCTGTGATTCTGTGATTTAAGTTACCTGTACTGCAATTAAATTTGGTTCCCATTGCCCACAATTTCTTGTCTGTCTCACTGCTACATCTTGGAGTTCTCCCTCCTGTTCAGTGCTCACATCAGTCCTTATAACACGTGTGCTCTGCTAAATAAACATCACACACACTCTGTGCCCCATCTAGCCCCTCTAAATTTATCCTTATTTATTTATTATGTACTTTGTGTTTTTTTCAAAATACTTTAATTGTAATTATCTGTCTCTATTTGTCTTTTTTTTACAGTTCCCATGATGCATTAACTAAACTTTGAATACTCTCTGAAATATATCCTTAGGAGTAAGCTGTATTTTAAAACAAAAGATAACATATCACTCTAACAGGGACATGCAATTCAGACTACCACTTCTTTTCATACACAAGTTATTTATGCATATAGAAAACCTAGATGATTATCCAGTCTATCAGGGAAAATTCTCCATTTAATTTTTCCTTCACCTCTCTTCCTCTGTGATCTGCATCTCACCATCAATAACTCCTTTTCTCCCACATCATGTCCTGTCAGCTTTCTTTTCTGTGATTTTTAAATGAAAAAAGATAGCCTTTTTAAAAAAATCCATGCATAATTTTTGTATTTTTTTAATGCAAGGGTCTATAGCATTTTTTATTTTACTTTTGAGATAATGAGTTCTCTTTCATTAAACATCCACATCTTTGCCATCCATTATATTAAGAAAATTTGCATACTTCATAGCATTCAGTAATACTATTTCCATTCACAGCAGTAACCCACAGTCAGAAGTTCTCTGTTTTTTTTTTCTTATTTGTAAATGAGGAAAGATTGAAAAGTGTGCTGTTAAAAATCTCTGATAAGGATTGGGGACCATTCCCACTCAATTCACTGACAATAGGTTCTAATCTTTGATGTGAGGTTTGGCTGTGAACATGTGAATGAAGACATCTAAAGTGCTATTAATGCAAATCGTGCTATTAGTTTCTTAAAAAAAAGACTGAGGATTCAGTTTCCTCTGAGCCCATCCTGATACACTGAAGTTAGCAAGTATTTTGACCGTGAGGCCCCTTGAGTTTTCATTACAATAAGGACTGTAATAGCTATCTAAGATATTTGAGTGAAAGTTATTGTTTTTTCGTTTTATATCAATAATATCTCGATTTGGTAATGATCTTACTTGCCAATTTTACCATTATCAGAATTTTATGTTCTTATTTATTTTATGTTATTTCATTCAGGAAGTGCTGGGGAAAGAAAGCTGCCTATTTCCATCAAGTAATTAAAAGATTTTAGTATTTTGATGTATAGCGCAAGTGGACTTTCTGACTGGAATAACAATTTGTGTTTCAGCAAACAATCATCTTCCTTGCATCATATTAAAACCAGAGGAAAAGAAATGTGAATGTAGCAGAAATGCAAGCCATTTATCACAGTAAAGTGATGTTATTGTTTTATAGGAACTTTGATCTCAGAACATATTATATTCTATTAGAATTAAATTATATTTCTGATGAGATGGGACATATTAATGTTAGAAATTATCTCATTTTCGAAAGGCTATTAAGAAATCTCTGCAAGGAAATGAAATTTGTTCATTCTTGCTTTGTAATTAACAGTCATTAATGACTTAGAATTAATCTGATTAATGGGGCATTGTCTTTGCAAATTTGTTTTAAGTACTGTAAGGAAAAGACTAAGTAAAAATTGTGAGAAAGGTTTTTAAGACAGCACCAACTTCAATAATGAGACTAAGCACACACTATATAACTTCTGATGGAACAAATGAACAGTGAACAAAACAAGAAAGAAAACAAAAGTCTTTGTAAAGACAATTTACCAAAAGTAAGCAGTAGACTACGATTTCCAACTAAGACCTTCAGGAACAAAATCTGACCTGTAGCTATCATATGTGACCCAGAGATCCGAGGATTAATGTTCTGTCCCTTTCAAATTATAAATTTAGCTAAATACTTTTAAAGCTGTATTTCTTGCAGTCAGCTGAAATTAGTGGGGACACGCCACTCACTTTAGTAAGTTTTAGATCAGTTCTTTGTCTTCTAATGAGACTTGTCTGATTTAGATAACAAACACTGGGGAAACAATGACAGCTTTAGATTAGAGAGCCCCATTTCAACTTTGACAACAACTTGCAACACAAAGCTAGCTGAGTTTCTCTCTTTTCTTATTAAGTTCTCTTCTTATTAAGACTGATAGAGAGAAACTGGAGTCCTGATTTGATAGGGCAGTATTTGAACTCTCATTTTCTCTGCAGGACTTAAACCTGCAGGTATACTCTGCAAACAAAATAATGGAACCATTATTACAGTGGATCTGCTTTGGTACTGATGGCTCCAGTTAGCTGGGAAATTAGTTATGCCTTCACAGCTAGGACTGCAACCAGGCACCTGTTTTAGCTCTGTTGATTTCCATCTACTCACAATCTGAACAGTCAGTTACTGAAAGCAACTTCAGGAACTGAGGCAGCTTTGATAATTTTTGCTTTTGAAACTCTTCATCTTCTGTCCAAGCCTTCTTTTTCTCCTGTCCTAAGACAGAGCTTATTTCATAAGAAGCATTTGATTATAATCTATTATTTCTCAGAGATGCACATGAAAAGCTTTCTTTCACCTCAGCTGGCTCTACTGAATGTAATCTAAAATTTTCCATCTGTCATGTTGTAAGAAAAACTTAGCTTTAAGTGTCCTACTGATGATGGGTGTCTGCTCTGTTGTCAACTATTTCCAACATCAGATACTTAAAATACATTTAGATTTGAGAAATTGTAATATTGTTGAATGTAAACATTTGCAAAAGCTTTGAACTGCTGTCTTCTTTAAATACTGGAAAAGACTTTAGCTGAAAATAAAAAAATTGCGATATAAAGGATTTAAAATCACTATAAAATAAATTATTTTGATGAAACAATGCAGCAACAAACAAACAGGAATTCTGTAGACACAAATAGTTTCAGACATGGGTGTTCTGTGTTTTGCCTTAAGAGTTTCTTCCCCCACCTTTCATAAATAATTTCCTTAGGATGTCAGAAAGGTGCTGAGATTGCATCACTGAACACCTGAAATGCAGGCATTTCTGCAAACCTTGAAAATCCTTTGTGTGTTTTGTTTTGTTTTGTTTGTTGGGGTTTTTTTGCTTTTGTTTTTGTTTTTGTTTTCCTAGGGAGCCACCTTATATCAGATTACAATAAAATCTTACTTATTCAGAGCCTAGAGTGCCTTATGAAAATTTCAGCTTATGAAACCCACAACGGATATCTAATCTGGAGGAAACCTACCACAGATATCTAATGCTTAATGCTTTCAATGTTTTCTGATGTAAAACTTTCCTGTTTGGGAGCCACAACCAGAAACTGCTTGTGTTTCTGTCTTTATGGGATCAAGATATGGTTTCATCACGGATATATTAGCAAAATGAGCTGATTATGAGTCAACAGCAAAAAAGTTTCTGTTTCACAATCTGTCAGTGGAAGAAACAAATTCCATCTATTCAAGTTTAAAGTCACAGAAAATAAAACATATCAACATATTTTAAGTAATGTTAAGGTAAAGAAAAATAGCATGAAGATATTACTATTAAATCAGACAAAACAAGGTGCAACTTCTTTGCATCAAGGTACAAGGCTGATTTTATTCTAGATTATGTTGTCTATAATATTCTGTTCTATTATTATTCTTTATTACTGTTGAGAACTGTCTTGATTCAACAGTTGGTGAGCAATTCTTAAACACAAATTTCATTCTGTTATCATAACTTTTCCAACACAGACATTGTATTTAAGCATAAAAAGATTTCACTGTGAGACACCTCTTGTGAAGCTTTTCATTCCATATTTTGCTGGCATAATCATTTTTAGTATATATAATAATCACAGAATATTAGGAGTTGGAA
>NW_010181849.1:0-11439 GCF_000695765.1 Mesitornis unicolor
TTGATTCAGCCTATCCAGGTCCCTCTGCAGGTCCTATGTTAGCTGATGTGGGTGCTAAGGCACTGTTGTTCCAACCTGCGGCTGGTAATGGGCAAGCAAAGCCAGCCAGGTCAGCGGCTAGTGGTAGGATGGATGAACAGCCAGATGTGGTAACATTTCTAGAGATGAACATGTCCCCCCACCTCTCCTCCCCTCAGAATAACGGCAGCGCTGTGACACAGGCCTGCACATGTAGCTTAGGGCTCCAGTGCTTGGCACTGGGTATTTGCCCAGCAGTCTCCTATGGCTCCTCTGTGGCATCTTCCACAGAAGTACTCGTCTTCCTTCATTTCACAGAAGAGGTGAGTCGCTCTTGAACAGTTGACTCTCCAGAGAGTCCCTGTCACATTTTGCTATTTCAGCTTTGCCTGGCTGGAAGCAGTGATCACGCTTCTCCTAGCAAGAAGAGGATTTCAGGTCAGTCTGGCTTCTGTTACCAAGACTTTTTAAGTGACAAGCAGCTGCTACTAGAGTCGGTTAAAAGCAAATGTCCAAATATTTGTGATGAAGGAGCCAGTGAACTTCTTCAGTAATTATGGACAGGTTTATCTGAAATAAATGCATCTAGAATATAAAAAGATATGTCCATATACATATGTATTATAGGCTATATTGTTGTCCTAGTTTGAGCTAAATAGAACTAATTTTCTCTTTAGTGATTTCACTTTTCGGCTCAGTCTCTTTTAAGTGACTGAACTTGCTGAAAACTGGCAGCTTGTTTTTCCCAAACAGCGCTGCTAGAAGATATGCTCAAGGTCAGTTGTCTCATCATGGGTGCTGTGTCTGCACCTACGAGGGGGGGAAGCGGACCCAAAACTGACCAACGAGGTATTCCATCCCACATACGTCATACTTGGCATAAAAAGCGAGAGATCATGAGGGTCTCAGTTTCCCTTTTCACCCTTCTTCCATCTTGGAGCCCTTCCATCTCGGACCCTTCCGTCCATCTCGATCCTGCAGAGGCCAAGGCCTGAGCAGAACCCTGCTAGTTCATCTGCTGCTGATCCTGATTTGTGTGTCCTGCATCCTGCTCCCACCTGCTGCTGAGTTCGGTCTGGGACTTTTCCAGTGTCTGGCTCTGCAGAGCCTCTGGTGACGTATTCATCACTGGGGGGAGGGTGGGGGGAGGATTTTATATTGGTTTTGTATATATTTGTACATATTTGTATATATTTCATTATTTTTCTATTTAGATTATTATCCTGTAGTATTAGTATTATTGTTTCATTAAATCTGTTAGTTTTATTTTCCAACCCGTGAAGTCTCTCTCCCTTATTCTCTTTTCCCTTCTGGGGAGGGGAACGGGGTTAAATAGAGCGCGTCTGTCCAGGATTTAGTGGCCAGCCCACCCCTAAACCACGACAATTGTAAAGATGCATAGTTTACAAGTGTTGTAAACCACTTAATTTTTAATAACAGAGCCATACATAGTAGCAGGAGAGAAACCAGTGCTGGAGATTATTCTGATAGAATTAATTTTGCTGTAATTTAGGGAATGCGGAAAATGCATTCCAGTTTGGGTGCTTTCTGTGCAACATTTCAGGAATAGTTAGATTATACATTTAATTTTGTCACCTTGCCAACACTCTTATTCCTTATAGTGTGCTGTAGGGAACAGTTGCTTATAGATTGCTTACCCTCATATCTTCCAAGCCTTACGCAATATGTTTGTAAGCCAGATAACCCTCGTTTGCAGAGACCTACAGACTGTTCTAATGGCCCACAAGGTATGGTTTAGTGTAACTTTCAAGGCAAAATGAATACTAATATTTTGCTCAGCAGAAGTCTTCTCTTTCAATCCATTTGATAGATGCTTAAAAACAGTAGTAATTTCAAAATTAATACTTTGCCAAAAATCTCTGTAAAAAAAAGATTTGCTGACTGGTTTTCCATTCAAGACATCCTACATGATTCAGAAATATTTTCATAAATACAAGCAATTACTATATTGAATTTGTTTGGATTTTATGATATCGTATAATTCCAGTTTATGACTAAATGGATAGCTGTTAATTGTTCACTAAAACACACAAAGATTGAAAGTTCAGTGAACGATAGTAACAATTCACTAAGTCTCTGCAGTGCACTGATAATTTGCTAGTTCTGTTGCTCTTAGAGTTGTTCATGTTCTTCAGTTCCTTTAAGTCTTCCATCCAGAGCTTTTTTTCTTCATAATACACACAGCATTGGATTTTCAAATGCATGCTACTTCCCAGCTGATATAATTTCTGTAGAAAGAGCCCAGAAAGAAGAGATCTCAAATAACTCTGAGTCTGTTTTGTAATAAGTTAAATTGAAAATACTTTAAAAAAACCCCTACATACAGAGAAATCTATATTGGCCAGCTAACAATTAATAGTCTGACAAAATATCAAAGTGTGTTGAGTAAATTATTCATGACTTTGAGTATAAAATGGAAAATGCTGGCTTGTGGTAATGTAACTATAATCAAGTGCCTTGGGTTGTAAAAAATGCCTCTAATCTATTTTCTTGAAATCTAACTATTGTTTTCCCCAAAAAATGAAGCTTGAGAAACTGATCAACTTTAAACTACTTTACAGGAAAAAACTTTTTGATCATTAGCAGAAGTCATACTTACTTTAAGGAAGGTCAAAGACTTCTAGAATTTAAATACGTCTTGTCCTGTTTGAAAAGGAAATACCTTTAGCCTTTTGCTATATAACTTTTCTTCTTATCAGTTCGAAGAAGCACAGCCAGAGGGGAGATGATTGTATGTGTCAGCCTGTTTCTAAATTATATGGCCCTTCCTTGTAGTTGTACATAGACGAGCTTTCAATCTTTTCACTCAAGGTGATAGCTTCTTTTGTGGGGAAAAAACCAAGCAAGCTTCTTTGCTAGAAACTAGAAATTAAATTGCTTTGTTCTAGACATGTTTCAGAATAATTTAGCTGCTTTTCAGAATTGTACCCATAGTCCTTTTCCCAGACTTTATCAACGTACCAGCCTTTAAAAATAGTACTAATTTGTTATCTGCTTTAAGGGTGAGTAACCACAGTGAAGTCACACACCCTGTTACGTCCTTTAATGTCTGCTGACATGAAGACTAGTATAAAATAAGACAGAGAGGCTTTTCATGCCATTTAACTGCATTTATGTATTTAAACTTGGAGATTTGTTTCACCTCACTTGGGGTATTCAGAATTTAGATTGGCAGCTTAAGCTACAGGTCTAGGTGCCCTGCCTCCATACTCACTGGAGGAAACAGGCAGACCACATTGCTTCTGGAAATAGTGATTTACGGCTCCTAGCCTGAGGTGAAATTAAGCTTTTGGGGGTAAGGATCTCTTCATTAATTAGCATAGTGACTTTATCTAAAAGCTAATTTTTAAATAGTGAAAGTTACTTGAGATAAATCCTGTTCTCCACGGCAAGATCTGAAGGCAGAAGCTGCTCAAGAATTATTTTCTATGAAGTAAATGTTAAGGGAATTGTGATACCAGAGCACCATAATCTAAATCCTTGCTTTCATGGATCATTTGCATTTTTATCCCTAACTTTGCCTTTGTTAAAGTTTTAGAATTTTAACATCTGTTTTCTGAAATTGTAATAACAGCATAGGTAAAAATAACCTGTGATAATTTCATTTAGTGTACTGTTCAAGTAATCCTATGCTGCTAATGTGACCTTTCATGAGATAGGGAGGTAGAATTAAAATAAGGTTGCATAGCACCCTAGAATTTCAAAATACCAAGGAGGAAAAACTGAACTATTCTAAACATTTACTTCAAGCACTTGAAAGTTTAGTTACAACATTTAGATGGGCTATTTTATAATCGTACTTGAGGGCTGGCTGCTTCCTATCGTTTCTTGCCAGTGATGCACAGTTCACTGTCTTCTCTTTCTGAGGACAAGCTATGCAGACAGGCATGGCAAGTCTACTGCACTTTTGACCCACTGGTTGCCTTTGTTTCCTGTCTCCCTGCATTAATATTGGTTCATTCGCACAAGTCTTCATGTACAATAAAATAAATCCAATCTCACAGTGTAGCTTCTGCTTGTGATTAGGTGGAATGATTAACAAACATTTCTCCTTCATCCTGTACACAGCTTTTACATGCAGGAGGTGTTGAATAGATATAAAAAAAAGGAGACTAAGGCCACAGGTCTCTCTGTTCTAAGTCATTTGGCTTTCAGTCTTTGAATCTGGCCTCTCTTGGGAAGGTCTGACATCTTCCAGTGGAAGGCAGGAGGAAATGAAAGCAACTCTGTTGAAAAAGAAAAGAGGAATATTTTTCCTTCCTTGATGGATTATATCCCCTTAGGGCTCAGCAGAAGTCTGTACTGCATACAGGATATACACTAGATGGTTCTGCTATTGCTAATTCTGTGGTAATAACCCAGCAAGATAAAAAGGCTAATAGGCTGTCCATGTGTTTAAAACAGTCTTCCAAAAACACATTTTTAAAACAAATGTATTCCAGAAGACGGACTGGAAAGAGACAAATTTTTTATATCCTAATTGAAAAAAACCTCCCACATTAAGATTGATGTGAATTTCTCTACTGAATTCAGTTAGAGTAGACTTTTAAGAAGTAGTTCTTGAGAACCGTGATGGGAATGTCTAGCATCAATTCAGAAGCAGGTTTTTGGCAAATTCAGATATATGTTTATTCACAAGTGTGACAGAACCTAATGACTAGCTGCTGAATAATGAATGCTTACATAATTCTATCTGTCAGCTTCATTACATATGAATGTACTAAAAGGTTTGTTAGACTTTCTATCTAAAATCCTGGTACTGATAGATCTTTTGCTGTGTGTCTATCCCAAAGAATATCAGTGGTACCATTTTCTCTTTCAGCAGTTCTGCCTACTTCTGTGATATCAGCTATTATATTTTCTTCACCAGTTTTTACATTCCTTCTGTGTGTTGCTTCACTACAAGTCATATGGTTCTTTTAAATGCTTCTGATAACTTTTTCTTGGTGCCTTCATCCTATGGTTGCCATGTGGCAGCACACAGACTATTCCCTCTTCATTTTTACCTTTTGATAGCAGCTATCTCTGGCTTTCCTTATTTCTACATCTCTTCCAGTCCTCTGCCTTCTTTCTTGGTGTTTTCTGTTCCTTTTTCTTCTGTAGACCTCATTCTCCATGAGTTTTTACTGGGCAAGACATTGTGTACAATGAAAGTGCAAATTATGGTTGTCTAAATATAATTCACCATATCTGGAATTTCTGTAGAAAAGACAAATAGGCTATGCAATGGCTGACATTAAAGCATAAAAGTGTTTAATAGTTATATGAATAGCATTAATCAAATGCTTTATCTGGATGTCTGTGCAGGCATGGTTTTTCTAGAGAGTAATTTAAACTTAAGAGACACAAACAAAGCGGCAATCCTCTCCTAACTTTATTTTCTAGTTCAAGGTCCAGAGTTCTCCATCACAATACCAAAATGAATCTGCAAAGACTGTGCACACATTTTTCCATCAATTGTGGAAAAATAAATGAGAACAAAAAAAAAGTAGTCAGCATCAGAACTGAAGATATTTTTTCCAAAATTCAGCCCACAGTTTTGTCCATGTGACTATGAATGCACAAGTGTAAGCTAATTCTAATACATCAGAGCAAATATAAACTCTCTTCTTAAGCGAACACAGAGATATTGGACCAAAATATCAGGTGAGAGGACTGGGTAACTTCAACAGCTTGTTCGACAACAGAGCATATTTTCAGGCAGCTTCATTTACCTTCAGTCAAGATCTCTCAAGAAAAATCTTAAATGTCATGTTTTTCTAATTTTATTGGTTGTATACTACTATATTTTATTTTTGAACCGAACTGCCAGGTACAACAGGAGTCTAGAGATGCTTTCAAAGGCATCTTAATGAGTTACTACATAGAAGGCTAAAAATCAGGAATAATGTCAAAAAGGAGGACCTCATACTTCATGTTCTGTGCATACAAACTTTTCTGGTGCATTCCGAAAGTCAGATGAGGTATTTCTTTTCACAAGGTGACCTGACTGTATAAGAAAATGATCCTTTCACATTTAAGCATCAAAAATTGCTGATGATACTATTCTGTGATCAACTTATGATGTTGGAGTGGCTTTGGGATATCCTGAAAGCTGGAAGATTTTTATTAATGGATATATTTAAAATAAATATTTACAATTACACTTATATTTTGTAAGTTCATTTGCTATGTCATTAGTCTGTGTTATTTACAATCACACATGTAGATTGCTCATTGTCTTCCCAGTTAAACAAATGAATATGATTTATTTTTAATTTGAACCATTCTAACATTTTGTTTTAAATAACAGCTTTTTGATCTCTGAATACTTTCATAGCATGCTAACAAAAAGAAAACTGTTACTGTACAAAAATGAAATGTGGTTAGGTTTTCTCATACGGATGCAATAAAGAACACTTCTGGTGGCTTGACATTGCACAGCTGAATAGTTTTTGACAGGGAAAATAACTATAGTTTAGTCTGAGCTTTGGCAGTACTACAAGTTATTAAATACTTGAAGTAATCCAGTAAGTGAAACGTTGTTATAAGCAGGTTGCTTCAAAGTATGTAATCTTCATAGCTGCAGACATTTTCATTATGTTAGTGTTTTTTCCATTTGGATGCACTGCTTGCTTCTTAATTTTTATATTTCTGGGACTGCTCAGTTGTCTTTTGGAAGTTTTCTATTTTCCTTATTTCTCCTCTTCTCTTACAAGTAGGATGACTTGTTCTGAAAAAAATTAGCTGAATGTTCTATTAAAAATGAAAAAAAGTTCAGAACTGTTGTTCAAACAAATTATACTTAAACTCACTTGGTTTTTTTTCAGTATTGAGTTCTACTTATCTCTCTAATTTCCTTATTTTGCAAAAATATTTACCATGCTACTATGCAGATGTTACATTAGCTATCCTATGGGCTTCCACTACCACAGCATGCGAGTTCATCAATCTTCCTGTACTTCTGTTGTGTTGCAGCTGGGAACTGCTGCCTCTGAGGATAGCTGAGGGAACCAGGACATCTGTGTGGGAGCACACAGCGTGCAGCGCAGGCACACAGGGTACCTGAGGGAGTTACAAACAGGAGAGCTCTGATGCTGCCACAGGAACAGCTCCAGCGCTGCTGGCCAGTACAGCTGGACTGCTTGCAGGATCTCAGGTAATATCTCTGCTGGGAGCTCTGTGGTGTCCTGGAGGTGTTTTATATGCTTTAAGTGGGTGGCCCAGACTCAGACAGGACTCTGAGCTGGGACGGGGACTCCATGTCACTAAACTCCACATCCTATTTGAGGAGCATTGTCTCTGCGGCTTCAGTGGCTGAGGGAGCTGGGTCTCTTCAGCTTGGAGAAGAGGAAACTGAGGGGCAATCTCATTAATGTTTATAAATATGTAAAGGGCGAGTGTCACGAGGATGGAGCCAGGCTCTTCTCAGTGGTGTCCAAGGGGCAATGAGTGCAAGCTGGAGCATAGGAGGTTCCATGTAAATATAAGGAAAAACTTTTTCACTGTGAGGGTGACAGAGCACTGGAACAGGCTGCCCAGAGAGATTGTGGAGTCTCCTTCTCTGGGGACATTCAAAACCCGCCTGGACATGTTCCTGTGTGACCTGGTCTAGGTGATCCTGCTCTGGCAGGGGGGTTGGACTAGATGATCTTTTGAGGTCCCTTCCAACTCCTAATATTCTGTGATTCTGTGATTCTGACCTACCATGAACCCCAATTGAAGGTCATTGAAGCACACGGAAAGGCACACATTGGTTATGACCAACCCGGTGCAGAGATCCGACTCAGTAAATCTGTTTATGGGGAGGTCTCAACTGCGTGAACTCTACTGTTGTTCCAGGGTCACATTCTCAGGGTTGGCAACAAATGCCTTCACACTTTGTTGAGGGGAAAGCGAAAACTCGTTCTTTGGATTGATGACACAGTTAATTTGAAAACGGAAAGAGGAAAGGATCCACATGATGGGAATAGCTAGCCAAAGGAGGAGAAATCTGTGAATGAAGATGAAAGCCCTGTAGCTGACATAAATAGATGACAAGAGTAATTAAGCATATTAAATGTGAAATGACCAACTCATGGTGCCATTATAATTTACACTTATTTTACATTTATCCTTCCAGATATGGCTGTGTTTCTTTTAATAAAGTTATTATAACTAATGTCTCTTTCTAGCGACGACCAGCAGACTAAAATAATACATAGCATGAATTTGTTCAAAGGAGAACAATTTTTTCCTCAGGTAAATAACATTTATTTTATTTCTGTCACGTAGAAATGTGATACGAGGTGGCATTGAAGGTAAAACAAGGAAAAGTTGAGGAATGTTCACCTTAGAATTCCAGAAGTGTTGGGTGAAATGAGAAGCAAACTGAAGAGCAATGCAATAATTTTACAGTGTATGATTGTATTTCAGAAAAATATTAAGTTCCACAATGTGGTATTTTGCTTATGTTTCATAGGATCTGATTTGGTTTATACTACATACAAATATAATCTGCAAAACCAGTAATGGAATAAACTTTTAATAAATGGGAGTATACGCAGTGAAATAACCAATGCTGAAACTTACTGAAAACAACTCAACTATTATGAGTCATCTTATAAATGGCAAGGTTTGAATAAGGTCACTCTATAACATTACACAATAATGTACAACTTAAGTCATTCTGGCAGTCATTTATAAGAGATTTGTTTCTTGAACTTTATTAGTTTTTAGCATTATCCACATTACCATGGATGTAACACAGACATTTTTCAAATATTTCTATGGGATAGATAATTTTAAGCTTTCTATTCACTAGAATAATAATTTAATTTTTTTTTGTACAGTGGACTGTTTTGTGTAGTCACAACCTAAAGACTTTTATTGTGTAAGAGATGATGCAATTTTATACAGTCTTTTAGTACTTTTAAATATTTCAATTTTTTATTATCATGCTTATAGTGTAAAGTTACTGGGTTTTTTTCTTGACATTTAAAAGGGAATAATATTAGCTTTCTGAAACTGTGCCAAAAGAGTCTTTACTAAGTAGTAATTCTAACCATTTTGCAAAAATCAAGTAGATATCATGCAGAGGTGCAGAAACTTTTGCAAATACATCTAGATTTTAAGATAGATGTTTATCTTTTCTGTTAATGTTAACATATAATCATTAGGAAAATATGTACTTGTTTGTAAATCCATAATGGGTTTAGTGAGGGAGCTGAGCATTACTCACAGTACCACAAATATAAGGCTCAAATATTACAAAGAAATGTACTGCTGCAAGCAGCTTTTCTGTCGGGTACCTGGTAGGTGATAAGTCGTGGGGCTGGATGGAGCTCAGCAGAGCTGAGGTTTGTAGCAGTCGTGATCAGAGCTGAGGGATGCTGGCCCCAATCATGCAGAGGAGGGTGAAGGAGAGGAAGGTGAGCCTTTGTACTGAGCTGTGAGACTGGTGCTAGGTTACAAAGGTCAAATATTTAATAGCACTCTCTTATTTTACAGCTTTATTCCACATACGAAAGCAGTCTAGGAATCCAGCCTAGATAAGGAAATGGAAGAAATATGTATTGTGTTATGCTTTGATTTTGGATCTGTTTTAAGTTTCTTTACTACAATAGTAGAACCTTGAGGAGTGCTGGCTTCCCAACTCAACAACCTAACGTAGAGATGTGACCTAAACATCCATACTGCAGCGCACTGTGTTGGGGAAAAAAGAGATAAATCAGTTTCAGTTATCACAGCTGCTCTGATTTCCCTGTTGCTGGGCTCAGAGCCATTTCCTATTCTAATTAAAAAAATTACTGAAATCTACAGGAATTTCAGCATTCTGTAGGAACACTTCCATGCACTCAATTAATTTCTGGTTATAAAGATACATCTCTTCATGAAACTATTTGAGTTGTATTATAACTAAATACCTTAAAATGAGTTTAAAAGTTCTGACCCGTGTTTCCCAAGCTAAGAGAAAACTCATCTAGTAAGAGTTGTATCAAGCCTAGAGAAAGGAAATAAATATTTAAATCCTCAACTTACAGGTACTAAAAAGAGCGCTGTGACAGGTGGCATTTCTCTGAAGACCAGCCCATAGGCTGGAATGTGTGAACGATGGATGGTGCAGAAAATGCTGTCAAAGAAGTCTTGTCCTTGACATTTGTAGCAAAACTCTGTTGGCTCCACCAGTTCTGAAATCTCTTTTTGAGGTTCCTTGACGGTAGATGTGTGACCACATGGAAGACATGTATGTACCTGGAAATCTGGATGGTCTTGCTAGGAAATTGAGAAAGGATGTGTAGGTTCCTGTTCTGCATCATCTTGTAGGAGACCTGATCTCCACTGACTGCATGGGGAGTCCTGTGAGACTAGCAGCCGACTTCAAGACTCCTGTTGCTTGTTTCAAATGTAAGCACCATGAAAACCCCCACATGCACCATGCCCCTTCCCTGATGGGATAGCAGTGGCCCCGTCATATTAAGATGGATTACTTGTTCATATGGGCCATGACTAACAATTCTTTTGTATTTTTTACATTACCTAGCTCAATGGAGCTCCATGCTAGCTGGTTGTTTTCTAGATTACTGAAATATAAATATTTAGTCACAAATAAAATAACTATAACATGTTATAATTATTAATTACTTGTGCGTTTGTATCAGTTTCTCAAAAAATGGCAACATATGACCTGTAACATGGGTCACATCTATAACAGCAGGACACAGCTCCATGGAAACATTCAGCAATGATGCAGGTACAAAACAGCAAAACTGTGAGTCTTTATGCAATATGGATAAATATCATTAACTCAAGTTTCCAATTAATTTACATTTTGTTCCACTAAGTTTATAAATATATTTTATAACCACAGTTGGTTTTCTACACTGGCGTAACCTGTGCCAATACAGGTACTCAGAGAAATTAGTCCTTGCTCAGTCTTTCCACAGAGCAATCAGTTTGTGGAGAAGGAAGGGAGCAGAGGAGATAGGAAAGTCCATTTGCTGGTTTTGGGGTTGATGTCATTTACTGTTATCTGCTAAAAACTCTTTGACCTCCAGACCAGATCATGACTGTTAATAAAATGCTGTTAAACACATCTGAAAAGGTAATAAAATATGTGAATGGAAAATGTCTCCATCTGGGGGCAAATAAAACATTTTGCGAGAGTCCTTTTTTTTTTTTCCTTGATGAAAATGGACTGCTTCAGAAAAGCTAATACTGAAAAGTATTATCACATGAAAGAACTGGATAGTGTAAGGAAAAAGTGTGTTCACTGACTAAATTTCAATGTCTTAAAGCCTGTCTAGATTTAAACTTTCTCAGGGGCCTACAGAAACAAGTAATTTATATTTATGTAAGGAGGAAAGGATCCTTTGCACAAGTACAGCAGTAATAGCTCTGGTATGTACTTCGAGGTCTGCAAAATTGCTTTTTCTAGGGAAA